>NW_020954557.1:33404495-33507272 GCF_900497805.2 Vombatus ursinus | reverse complement strand
ATATGACATGTGAAAATGATAGATGGAGCTTGGCATAATTCTGTGTACATGGTAGAAACCCAATAAATAATTGTTGAATGAACATATGAATCTAATGAATGTTTTCGTTCATTCATTTTATCAAACATTTGTCTATAGCAAAATGTTACATAACATCCCCTAAGGCTGGAAAAAAGATGTCATTAAGGAATACTGGATTTGTAGTTGGAAGACCTTGCTTCAAATTCCAGACCTCAAGTTACTACATGTGTGACTTTGGGGAAGTTATTTCTCTTCTTGGCCTCAGTTTCCACATTTGTAAGATAATGGATTACACTAGGTAATCATCTTTAAAGTTCCTTCTGGCTCTAACATGCTATGTTTTTGTGTTTTGTAACAGTGGAGGAAGCTATAGAAAAGTCAGAACATGTACTTAGAGAACCATAAGAATTTTAGAAGTATAAATGACCTCAGAGGTCATCTAGCTCAACTCCTTTTGAAACCATGAGTATTTTTTACAATATCCCTCAAAAGTAGTCATACAAGCCCTGCGTGATAATTTTCCAGTAACTGGTAGGATCATCGGACCATAGGTCATCTTCTTTCCAGTGCTTTCCAACAACAGTTTGCTTTGTTACAAAAGTTATTTATACAAATGTTTTCTCCCCTGAGATAATATAAGCTCCTTGAGGGCAGGGACTGTTTGCTTCTGGTCTCTGTATCCCTAGGCCTAGAACAACGCCTGGAACACAGTAAGTGCTCAATAAATCTTTGTCAATTGAGTAATCCCAAAGGAACTTCAGAGTTCATCTAGTTTAACTTCCTCATTTTACAGAGGAGGAAAGTAAGGCTCTGAGTGGTTATTTCACTTGCCCAGAGTGACTTTAAAGGCATGTATTACTTTAGTAGCATGGACATCTTGAATCCTCAATTTAACTTTATTATGCCCTCCTCAGCTTATCACAGCCTGTGCTCTGAACCAAAGACTTTAAAACCATTTTAAGTTATCTCTATGCTTCATGATATATACAATATATATGTATATGTATAATATACATGATATATTATCACACATAGTACATATAATATATTATATTATCTATTATCACATATAATGTATGTAGCATATATATGTACCATGCTATAACATGTCATTAGCTTTGCTTCCTGTGACTTGTAGACATTTCCCTCACTCTTTGCCCTGATTGCTAACATCATATAACTTGCCCATGAGCACTTAGCCAGTATGTATTAGAGTAATAAAATCTGATCTTCTTCACTCCACGCTCTCTTTCTGCTGTGCCAAGCTGCTTCTCACGCAATACATATTAAAAGGGACAAAAAGATTAAAATTTTTCTCACCACCCTATTCCCCCACTAGAAGTCAATAATTTCTGAGAAGAGTTATAGCAGCTGGAATATAATCAGTCAACAACCATTTATTAAGCCCCTAAATATTAGGTCTAAGATACTTTGCTAAGCATTAGGGATATGAAGAATGGCAAAAACAGTCCCTGCATATATTTTAATGGGAGAGACAACATGAAAATAACTATGTATGGATAATGCATATGGGATAAATTGAAGATAATCTTAGAAGGAAGGCAATGACAAAAAGGAGAATCGGGAAAGGCTACTTCTAAGTGGGATTTTAGCTGGGACTTAAAGGAAGCTATGGAAGATTGAGATGAGGAGTGAGAGAATTCCAGGAAATACATGAAGTTGGGAGATGGAGTGTCTTGTGAGACATCAAGGAGGACAGCATCTCTAGATCACAGATTATGTGGGAGAGAATAAGATATAAGAAGACTGGAAAGGTAGGATAAGGCCAGGTTATGAAAGACCAAACAAAGGAATTTATATTTGATCCTAGAGGTTACAGGGCACCAAATGATTTTTTTTTGAGCAGGGGTATTTGTGCTTTAGGAAAATCAATCTAATAGCTTATTGGAATATGGACTGGAGTGGGGAGTTACTAGAGTCAGGGAGACCAACCAAAAGGCAATTATTGTAATAGTCCAGGCTGAGGTATTGAGAACTTGCACCAGGGTGGTAGTAGTGTTAAAAGAGAGAAGGGGGTATATTCAAGGGTTGTGAGGAAGGTAAAATTAATAGGACTTGTCAATAGATTGGACATAAGTGGTAAGAAGTCAAGGATGACACCTAAGTTGTGAGCCTAGTTGACTGGAAGCATGGTGGTACCCTCAACATTAATGGGGAAGTTTAGAAGAGGGAAGTACTTGGCAAGGAGGGGGTGGGGAGGAGATAATGAGTTCAGTTTTAGACAAGGTGAGTTTAAGATATCTATGGGACATCCAGCCTGAGATATCCAGTAGGCAGTTGGAAATGTGAGTCTAGGAGTTAGGAAACAGGTTAGGACTGAATAAGCAGATCTGAGAATGATCAGCATAAATAATAAATTAATCATGATGTCTGATGATATCGATAAACACAATAGTACGGAGAAGAGAAGAGGGCCTAGAACAGAATCCTGGGATATAGTCATCATTATCAGGCTTAACCTAAATGAAAATCCAGCAAAGGAGACTGAGAGAGAGAGGTCAGACAAGTAAGAAGTTAAACCAGGATAGAGTAGTATCATGGAAACCCATCTTTAAAAGAGCATTCTCAAAGTATATTTAGCAAAAGAGGAATTGATGTTAAAAGAAAAAAAGGAGGAAAAATTCAAACCACAATTAAATAATTTCTGATTCTGAAATAGTTACTTAGGCTAATGGCCTTTTTCTTGAAAAGTGGCATTGCCAACTTAAAAATGATGTATAAGGGCAGCTAGGTGGTGCAGTGGATAGAGCACCAGCCCTGGATTCAGGAGGACCTAAGTTCAAATCTGGTCTCAGACCATACATTTGACATTTACTAGCTGTGTGACCCTGGGCAAGTTACTTAACCCCAATTGCCTCACCCCCCAAAAAATATTGCCCTGGAGTATGGTGTTCAGATTCTTTGGGGGCAGTTAGGCAGTGCACTGGTTAGAGCACCGGCCCTGGAGTCAGAAGGACCTGAGTTCAAATTCGGCCTCAGACATATAACACTTACTAGCTGTGTGACCTGGGCAAGCCACTTAACCCCCATTGCCCAACAAAAAGATTAAAAAAAAAGAAATTATGTATAGATTACTATAGCAAACAGTTGCTTTGGATGGGCAGTGTTTTTGTCCCTTTGGATATGAACTGTTCATCTAAATGCTTTCTCAAGCCTATTGAGTTCTAGCATCCATGTAAAAAGAGCACTTTGTTTTTTCATTTGATTAAGAACAACTTTGTAATTTATTTACAGAGATGAATTTTTAAAAGACATTTTCTTCCATAGGAGGGGAATGTTTTTGGCTTAATTCAGATCATTATTTTAGATGATGGGATCATGAATTTAGAATTGGAAGGGACTTTGGAGGCCATTTTATTCAATGGTCTCATTTTACAGATGAGAAAACTGAGGCCCAGAGAAATTAATCTATTTGCCCAAGGTCACACAGGTAGTGACAGTGGATGATATGCTGACAGGGATGGTTTTAGTTAAATTATCAACAATCAGAATTGAACAATCTCAAAACTGGAAAAACTTTCAAAGGTCAACTAGTTCAAATGATATCTGAATGAGAGTCCCTCCTGCTCATTCCCCAGAAGCAGACTTCCTGGCTATGCTAGAAGAACTCCAATGAAGAGGAAGCTCTTCCTTCTGGAGGTAAGCCATTCCACCAGGGGACAACATGAATGATTAGGAACATCCCCCCATATCATGCCTAAAACTGATATTTGGCAATTTTGAACCCACATTTCTGGTTCTGATTTGAGGATATAAGGAAAATTAATTTAATTCTTCTTCTACACATCAGCCCTTCAGAGATTTCTATCTCTATAACTTATTTTTAATATATCATTATCACTGTTCCATGAATCAAGTAACAAGTATATGGTATTTTGCACACCTTAAAGTACTTTATAAATGCTAGTTCTGATGAGGAGGAGGAAAAGGAGGTGTGATATATATTGGTGATATATATATATATATATATATTCACCAAAGTGGTGAAATCATAGATCTATCAAAGTATAGAGCATCCTACATTATGTTTTATTCCAAACTTTACCAAAGGGCTGGTCACTAAGTTCTCTGGACATTTAAGTCACTGAAAACAACTAGGAGTTAATCAGTGAAGCCATAAATGTCCTCTATTGGGACAATAGTAACTGTATTTTGATAACAGATTTTTGAATACGTGCATTTTTACTACTTCAGAAAATCTGAAAACATATTTTTCCATAAGAAAATATTTATTCAGTGACTAACACAGTTACTTTTCCCTTACTATTATATGCTTAATAAATGCTTATTGATAGTGACCTGCTTACATGCCAACTACATTCTTTCAAAGGAATATGAATGTTTGAGAGTGTTGCAACTGGGATTTCCAAAAAGATAAACTGTGATAAACTAGGCTCAACTGGACAAAATGATGAAAGAAATTCCAGAGACAATGGCCCTTCACAGAGGATGCCTCAAACCCTTTTCCTGTTCTCCAAACTTATAGAGAGTCAAGACCAGAACTCAAACATGAGATTAATCATTACAAAAGCTTTAAAGATATTATCTTCAATGGTAACCAGGAGAGGGAAAAATACTTTAAGCATGCTGGGCCCAAATAGGTCAGTCTATTTACAGTGAACATGTCACTTGAATAATATGGGGGTTGCCAACAGGCTACTAGTGCTGCCATTGAAACACAGAGAGATCATTGCTCAGATAGACACTGTTCAGCAATAGCAGCTTAGATCTAGTCTTTGAAAACACAGTGATATCATTATAGTAACCCAGAAAGTCTAGGAAGGAAGGAGGAAAAGGAGGAAGAAGAGGAGGGAAAAGAGTAGAAAGATGAGGAGGGGGAGGAAGAGGAGAAGGAGTTGTAAGAGAAAGAAGAAGAAAAAAAGAAGAAGAAGGAGGAGGAGGAGGACAAAGAGGAGGAGGATGAGGAGGAGGAGGAGAAGAAGAACAGCCAAAATAAAAAGTATTTCCTTCCCTTGAAAAGTTATAAGTAAATATGAGGTAATTCAAGGAAAGAGCACACCAACAACTACATTTAGATTCAGAGGATCTGGGTTTCCCTCTCAGTTTTTTGTTAGCTGTGGATTTGGGGCAGATCATTTCATGTTTCTAGACATCAGTTTTTTTTTTCTTTATCTGTACGATGAATGGGTTGGAAAAGATGGTCTCTAAGTTCCCCTCCAGGTCTGACAATTGATGACTCTAGGATCTATGACTCTATGAGTCACACTTTTATGGTGTTTAAAGCAGGTAACAATTTTCAAATAGAATTCATCAGTAGTTTAAATTCACTATCCTTTCAGTTGCTTAACTGAAATATGGCAAACCAAACAAAACACCCAGCAGGTTTGCTTCTAGCTAATAAAATCTGGGAATCATAGAAACTCATTAAAACCTCCACTAAATCACAGAAAGGCTGTGATTTTCATCAGTTAGAGGGCGTACTCTTACCAAGGTTATCATAATTCTTGGAAGTATCAGAATATAGCTAACAGACTTTGGGATAAATAACACTGCAAATGGATAAGCAAAAGATGTTTTTATAGCCCAGGATTAGTCTCTGTAAGGGAATTTGTCTTTAAAAAGTGTTGTTTTGTTCCCAATTCCATTGTAGAAGACTTTTTTCTATTTTTGCCCCCTACATTAGAGCTCTGTATCTGAAAATAAGGATGAAATATCCAGCTTTTACCAGTAGAGTTTTGTAGTGCCCTGGTGGTCCATGTTTTTAAATTGCTCTGAACTCTTCCTGGGCCACATTCTATTTGAAATCATTTGTTAGGTTCTAAGCTTCTACTCTCTTCCCTTATTAATTTTCCAAAAATCTAATATTGTCTGAACCTCCTCTTGGCTAAGTTGAGCTTAAATTGCTTTCAGATAATGTCTTTGGAATGTAAGCAAAATTGTTTTATAGTCATTTCCTTATATTTCACCAGTAATTTTACTCATAAAGCAACACCATGTAATTAATAATTTTTGAAATACATCTCTTTTGCTTCTAGCTGTTCCTTATGTGACTTTTGTAATTCAAATACTAATGCTTCCCATTTTGCCTTATATCCTTCATAAGTGAATGTTTAAATGGATTTCTTACAGAAAAAAATCACTATCAAATAAGTGGATTCTGATTACGTTTTAATGTTGATAGGCAATAACTATAGCATTAATAAAAAGGAAAAAATATTTCAGCAAACATTTTAAAAGTCCCTTCATTTAAAACAGTTTTAAACTCATCAAATATCATCATTAAATAGGTCTGATTCATTAGAAGCACTTAGCAGCTTCCATAAAGTAGAAAACCCAGTTCTGAGAGCCATAAAAATATCTTACAATAAGTAATAAATGGACTTTTTATCCAGCCATCCACTTATGAGGATGACAGTTGTCATCCGCACTGTCAGGAAGGCATAAGCCTTGAGTTGCTTTTCCAATAATGACAATGGATTTCCCTAATTCATCCACAGGCTCCCATGTAGTTCCTTTTGTGATTAATGGTATATATTTATTTGCATGATGAATCACTAGGCAAAAGGTTCTCCTTGTTGATATGGAAAAAGCATGAAAACTTATTGATCTACTGGGGGAACAACCCATGATCTTAGTCTCTGACCTGCTGAGCTGACCTATCATAAATAGGAAGTGTGGTTCTTCTAGTAATAAGTGAAATGACATTTCAGGTCACTGAAGATCTGGAGGATGGAGTTAGTACAGGATTAGCAACAACTGCTATTCTCTATTTCACTCCTCCTTTGGTAAGATGGTTTAGAAGATCCTAAATGCCCACTTATATACTTGGATTTCACCCTCAAACAGTTCTATTTTTCATTAATTCATGTAATTTCTTCATTCAATCATTTATTCAACAAAGGTTTATTAAGTGCCTGGTGTGTAGAGTGTTCAGGGAAGACTAGCACCTCTTGTGTGAGGGCTGCTGAGCCCTTTTCAGGGCTTTTTTCCACCTTTGGTTTCCACCTGATTCGCCCAACGCTCACCTGTGGCTCTAAGAAGCTGTAACATGCACAGAAGCCTCATCAAGGTAAATCGTGTTGGCATATGGGCTAAACAAGGTTGAGGGTAACTGAGGGATCTCAAACCTGGCAGCTAGTTCTGGGGGGTGTCTACCCCAAGCATGTAAAGACTTCCCTTGGAGGAATGGGTGGATGAGAACAATTTGTTCCAATGTCTATGAAGGTATCTGAAGCAAGTGCTGTGGAATGCTTAGAGCTTGGTTAGACATCAAAGACGGTATGGTCATCCACTGCATCTTGGGCCATTACCAGTCATCTTGACTATTGTCCTGCCGTGGACACTGATGACTCTGTAAGAGAGAGTGAGATCCACAATTTTGAGCAACTCTGCCTCCCTCAAATCCAGTTTATATATGAATCAAAAGACATAACCCATACCATTAAATGCCTATACAAGACACTAAATACAGACTGCTCTCAAAGACCTAACAAAGACAAATGAACAAATAAGTAAATTACAAGAAAGAATGAGATAAGTATAAAAACGTTGAGGCAAAGGGCTATGAGAAATTTGAGAAGTAATCACTTTCCCTTTTTCACCTGGGGAAAGGATTTCAGGGAAGGATTAATAAAGGAAAGTAACACCTGAATTCTATCTTGAAGGAGGGTGGGATTTTAATAGATGGAGAGTGACAAACTGTGCAAAGTCCTTTCCACGTATGATATACAGTGTATGCAAAAGCAGGGAGATGAGCAAGCAAAGAAAAAGTGGACCAATTTTGTTGGAATGCATAGTAAGCTCAAGGGAATAGTATCATATAATACTGGAAACAAAGGTTGCAGTCAGGCTATGGAAGGTCTTAAATGCCAGACTTATGTTATATAGGATGGAATGGAGAGCTAGTGAAGGCTTTTGAATACAGGAATAAAATCATTAGATTGTTGCACCAGGAAGATGACATAGACAGGGTTGTAAGGGATAAATTGGCTGAGGAAATGGGAAGAGAAAGCCTGAATCCAAGCTTAAATAGGAGGCCTTTATAATAACATGGGTGAGGAGAGATAAGGTCCTAAACTAAGGTATTTGCTGCAGAATGGAGGGAAATAAATGGATATTGGAAATATTGTGGGAGTAGAATCAAAGGTATTTGGCAATTGATCAAATATATCAGGCAATCAATCAATGCACATATTATTAAGTGCTTACTATCTGTCAACACATAATGATGAAGGGAGAAAAGTCAAAGAAAACTCTGATATTTTAAGACTTGGTGACCAGGAGAATGGTGGTACCATTAGCAAACATAAAAAAGTTCAGATGAGGGACAGATTCCTAGGGAAAGACATGATTAATGTAAACTCCTTATACTGATTACAATTAATTACAAAAGCTCACTGTTGACCTTGTATTCTGGTGCCTAGAACAATGCTTTGTTCTTAATGCATATTTAGTAAATCCTTACAGAATATATGAATGAATGACTTGCTGAATTTAAACTGCTGGTTAGATACCCTAATGGCAGCTGAAGAAGCAGCACTCTTGGAAAAGATTTAGAGCAAAATGATTGATATGGTAGTCATCTGCTAAGAAATGGAAATTGAAGTTATGGGAGTAGATAACATGTTCAAAGAAAAGTATAGAGACAGGGGGAGGAAGAGGTCAAAAACAGAGTATTCTGGAAACACATTCAAGGAATAGGAACAGGAGGAGGAATCCAAAAAAGACAGAAAAGAAGTCTCCAGAGAGGTCAGAGGAAAACCATGATAATACAGCGATACAGAGGTCGAGGAGGCAGTGGACATCAAGAAGAAAGTAATAACTGGAGAGCAAAGAAAAGGTTTGAAATAGCCACCATGGAGAGTGAAATGAGTAAGTGAGGGATGAATAAAAAGATTTCTGTACAGCGTTAAGGACCTATTTGGGGCAATATTGTGACATGCAAAGAGAATTAGACTAGGATTAAAAAGACCTGGATTCTAGTCCAGGCTCTGACTAACTGTTACTTGATGTTTGCCTATAGGTAAGTCACTTGCATCTCTGAACATCAGTTTCTTCTCATGTAAAATAAAAATACTTTTAGTATTCACCTTATTAAATGTGGTTGTTCCACAATCTTTAAAGATAAAAAAAGTTTCTTATAAACATTTTTTACAAATAGTTTCCATTTTTCATCTCTTGTCCTTTAAATTTTATCCTTAAGGGCTCTCAGAATGGTTTTGATTAGTCAGGTCTCTTGCTAAACTTTCTTTAAATAGTTTTTCCCTCACAGCTTCTCTCTATTTTGTGAGGTGATACTACTCATAATTTTCCATTGTACTTAAAATTTTTTTAACATATTCTAAACTTATATGTATTTATATAATAACTATTTATAAGAATATTAGTGAATTCTAACACCCACATAGTTTATATTCTAAACCAGTCTTATACTTGGCTATCATATCTTTCTGCCTAGCAAATAAATCAAGTTTTGTTGACTAAGAGGTTTCTTAGGTTCTTTTTGTCTTCTGGTTATAGCATTTTTTTTTGCATTCATTAAACTTATACATAAAATTATTACAATTGCTGTCAATGTCCTTTCCTCAACTCACTTCTTATTTTTTCATCAATAGTTACTTATTTAAATAAGTGAGGTTAGAGTTTTCATTGCATCCAAATCATTTTTTCTTCTAACTTTGTAATCATTTTGATTTTGCTCTAAAAGGTTGATGGTCTGACTGTACGTATATTGCTGATTCATAAATGATTCTGACAACAGTAACAAGACATTCCCTATATATTAAATAAAATCAATTTCATTTTTGTCATCTTATTTGGTGAATGATGTCCAGTAACTTTTGATTTTTGTCTTAAAGTATTCATGACACAAAAGACATAAAGCTCTTGTGTAACCTATAAGCCTTTGGTCTTTCTAATTCCTTATCCATAAACCTTATTTTCTAGCATTAAAAAAAAAAACTCCTTGAGAAGGCTGTTTATAAACAGCACCTCTACTGCCTTGCTCTTTTTAACTCTCTACACTATGGCTTCAGATCTCATCTTTCAGCTTCAGATGTCATCATCATCTCCAAAGTTACCAATGATCTTTTTTAATTGCCAAATTACAGTACTTTGTGATCTTCATCTTTCTTGACCTCTCTGCCTTTTAGCACTGTTGATTACCATTTTCTCCTTGATCTACTCATTTCTCAAGGTTTTAATGACAATGATCTCCTCCAACCTGTCTAATGATTTCTTCTCAGTCTGCTTTGCTAGATCTTCATCCAGATCATGTCTGCTATCCATAGATTACCCCCAAGGCTCTGTCCTTTTCTCCTTCTTTTATACTATTTTGCTTAGCAATCTCATCAGCTATCATACATACAATTATCATCTTTATGCCTATGATTCTCACATATATTTGTCCATCCCTAACCTCTCTCCTGACCTCCAATTTCACATCTCCAACTGCCTATTGGACAGCTCAAATTGGATTTCCCATAGATATGTTAGAACTAATATGTCTAAAACTGAAATCACTATCTTGTCCCCAAAACCCTTGCCTCCTCCTAATTCCTCTTACTATTGAGTCCACCACCATCTTCCTAGTTACCCAGGCTTGCAACCTAGGTGTCATCCTTAATTCCTCACTATATTTCAGTCCCCATTTCCAATCTGTTACTAAGTCTATTCAATTTTACCTTTGTTTCATTTCTTGAATATATCCCCTTTTCTTCTCTGAAACTGCCACTATTCTGATGCAGGCTCTAGTCACCTTAGCCTAGATTTTTGTAATAACTGCCCTTTTGTTCCTTCCTGCCTCAAAGCCTCTCAACACTCCTGTCCATTCTCCACCTAGTTGTCAAATTTATTTTTCAAAAGCATAGTTTTGACCATATCATCTCCCTAATCAATAAAATACAATGGCTTCCTGTCACCTCCAGGTTCAAATACAAAATCCTCTGGCTTTTAAAGCCCATAATCACATGGATCCTTTCTTACTACTTTTCCAGTTTTCTTACACCTTCCTTCCTTCCACATACTCCATGATCCAGTCACACTGGCCTTCTACTTGTTCCTCACTCATGACACTCCATCTCTAGACTCTACAAATTTTCACTGGTTGTCCCCCATGTCCAAATTCTCTACCTTTTTATCTCACTCTTCTGCTTTCCCTGGATTCTTTCAGGTCCCAACTAAAATTCCACTCTCTGAAAAAAGTTTTTTTGTTTCCTGATCTCCCTCAATGTTAATGCCTATCTCTTATTTATCTTGTATAAATCTTGCTCATGGATTGTTGTTTTCATGTCATCTACCCCATTAGACTATGAGCTCCTTGTGATCAGAGACTTCTTTTCTGTCTTTTTTTTTCTATGCTTTTTTTCTTAGCATTTATCATAGTACCTGGTACAAAGGAAATACTTAATAAAATCTTGTTGACTTGACTTGAAAAATGCCCACCTTTGCTGTGAAATAGCTAAGCATCAAAGTACATGTTGATTTAATCTGGGATCTTATCAGGTTGTTTGCGGAATTTTTCTACCCATTCATGCTTTACAATCAATGCTGGTACTAAAGCTGATATTATTGTGTAGAGTTCATTTTGTAAATACTTATCATGAATACTTTCAGAAGGTATCAGAGTCTCAAAGATAGGATAGAGGAGGTAGAAATGTCCCTGAAGAGGACAAGGAATGGGAAAGCCTCCAGATCAGAACAACTGTACACAGAGGAGGGCCATGTTGAAGATGGCACAATTTTGACTTCACTGAAGGATTGATTCTCAAGACATACAAATGAAAGACAAACAACAATACAAATACAAAGAAGCAATAGATACCAAAAATGTGTAAGAACAAAACAAAACAAAATAAAACTAAATAAAACTCAGACTTCATTATTATCCAAAAGAAGAGTCAAAGAAAACATCAGTTACTATTAACTCATATGCTTCCTTTTCCATCTACATAAAAATTTTGTAAGTTAAACAAGTATCAAGTGGGTGCTTGATGATGGTTTTAAATGGGAAAGGGCCATTTTGCAGATGAAGGAACTGAGGCAGGAAGAGGTTAAATGACTTGCCCAGGGTCTCATAGTAAGTGGTTAAAATTACATTTGAACTCAGATCTTCCCAACTCCAAACCTAGTACTATCCACTGTGCCACCTAGTACTAACTCCTTTTGATCTCTACTCATACCTTGTACCCTTCTTACTCACTCATTTAGTATTTTATAAACTAGTTATCTGTGGATATATGTATTCTTTCCTACTAGGTGGTGAACTGCTTGAGGGCAAAAATCCTGCATTATTTATCTTTGCATTCTCTAATGCCTTGTATAAGAGTTTGTGCTTAATATATTTTTGTTGACTCAATGTGTTTTTGTTGAATTAAACTGAATTGAATACATTAACTAGAAGTAAATTAAAGAAAATCTGCTTTGATAAGTAGATAGGTAATTAGTAAATTAGTAATTAGTAAATGGTACTTCTACTTGAAATTGTGTTATTTGTACTCTTATAAAGAATTAGAAAAAAGCCTTTTCTTTTGAAGTTAGCAAACATTCCCCTTGAAACCAGGTTTCTTCCTACTTTGAAAATAAAAGTGAACTTCAATTCAGCCTCTGAGTTTTACTACAAATTCTAAATTACTGAAGCTAGATAATGTGGGTTTATTGTACTCATATTTTTAATACTGTCTCATTTTTTGTTTCCTCACTATTACCATTTATCTTATCATTCACTCTAGTAAAATTTAATGAGTTAGACTTAAATGAAAAAATTGATGTTTTTAAAAACAATATAACTGATTCAACTGATTGTTATATGCAGGAAATAGATAAATACATAGATAGATAGACAGACAGATATACACATATATACATATATTTAAATATTCTGCTATTTCCACTTCAACATCCAAAGGTAAAAATATTTAGACTACAAGGGACACATACGAATTATACTAGATGTCTCTGAGATTCCTCCCAACTCTGAAATGTGGATTCAGTTCATAAATTCTGGATTCAAATATTTAGGGCCTTATTTCAAGGTTAAGAAAACATTCTCTTATAGTAAAACTGATTTATCAACAACTCTTCTTAAGGTCTAAGAATCTTTGTATATTACATCTTTCATAGTATTAAATATTTGTACTTTAGAGCAAATTAATAAGGGATCTGATTATTTTTAGAGGAAAAGAGAACAATTTTTGAGAATTTCAAAATGGAAATACTCCAATACACAGATTTAATGAATCTATGATCTTATTAATGTTGGTATTCTGCCCCGCTCCCCATCCCCACACAAACTACCACCATGAAGATAGCAATCTATCCATACCCAACCATCTTGTGTGATTCTGGTCCATATCCTCCACAAAGTTCATCACAGGAGGTTCACCCAATGTTCTTTAGGTTTTCTTCATTTTTTCTTGATTCCTCAAAGGTAACAGTGGAGTACACAAACTGTCTATGGGCTATCTTTCTTTGATGATGTCTTTGACTTTGGTTCTCCTTTGTTATTATTTGTAATGTGTTATAGCCAGCTAGTGACCACCATATACCTACCTGTTGCTCTCTGGATGACACTCATTTTCATTAATTTGGAGACTATAGTGTTTCATCACTTGTAGCCTTATGACATGACCAGAAGATGACTGATATTAAAGAGATGAGACTTTGTTTCTGGGTAAAGCTTGAGATCTTTTCCCCCAAAGCAACCTAGGCTACTCACTTCTTTCTCTTAATTTATAAGTCTAAATCATTGTTCGTTTATATCATCCTTTCAAGGTAGAAATGCTGATGGACAAGCTGTATGGGCTATTTGCCCAACAGCCTACATATCAAAGCCTAGATTAAAATTTTAAATATGAACATAATTTCAATAAGCACAGTACATCCATATGCTCATAACTAGCATTAAAAGATCTTGCTTGTACTAAGACTTTTTCACCATCAAATATAGATAATAGTGCAGGCTATTAGTTAGGCTTCAGGTTATGATCCTTCTTAAGATAAACTCATGTGCCACTGCTTCTCTGTAAAACTATCCATCCACAGGTTCTCTACTCCCTTGATTTGTGGGTTTTTTAGAATATAAATGAGTGTTTTAGATACTTTTATGTGGTTTTATAATTAAGCAGTTGTATCTCAAAAATGGTAAGAAATTTCTTATAAACGACATCATATACATAAAAACCTAGTTTCAAAATGTAGCAAGAAAACTACTTTTTTCTTTTAGAAACTTTTAGCCCTAATAGGTTAAATCTATTTCTTGTAATGATAAAAATGCCTATCTCCCTTCCACCTAGAAAATGATAAATTAGTGAGATCTACAAATGGCACTTGAACACAAAGCAGAAAACATCCATTATTTTGACATAAGAATTAATCCTGAAATCCAGTAGTACTTGAAAAGGTACCTTTTTATATAGAAAAGTACTATATGGGGTTCTGAAAAAGTCTGGAATATTCTTTGATTGAAGAGCCTAAACCAGAAAGGTCTGTGTTTGGCACAATAATAATAAATCTTATGTCTTGCAAGTATATATAAAGCATTAGCACTAGAAGACTGATAACTAATATTTATGCCAAGCTCTAAGATTTACAAAATGCTTTACACATATTATCTCAATCAATCCTATATGCAAAATAGGAAAACAATGATTCTAGCATCTGAAGACCTGGGTTCAAATCGTACCTCTGAAGTTTATATGGCTTATACTTAGTACTTATGTATTAAGTTATTTAGCCTCACTAGCCTCAGTTTCCTCACCTGTAAAATAAGAGGGACAGACTAGATGACCTCTGAGCTCCCATCAAGCTATGGTTCTATCTATAGATACTAAGAAATGGTGATAGAAGAGCACTGGAAGCTGATGAGGATCAGAAAAGCCTTCCCATAGAAGATGTCTTCTTAAGCAGAGTTTTGAAAGATACTAGGGATTTCAAGAAACCAAGGTGAGAAAGGAGAGCCTTTCAAAGCATGGGAAATCAGAAGGAGATTGAATATTATCTGGTAGGAACAGTAAGAAGACATTTGGCTGGTTTAGAAAATTCAGAAAGAGGAGGATGGTGTAATAAAGTATGAAAAGTGGGGTGGGATTAAGTATTAGAGCTTTCAAATTTAAACATAAGAATTTACATTTGATCCTAGAGGCAATAGGGAATCTTGGAGGTTTATTGAGTAAGGGAATGATATGATAAAAGATAAGCATTTTAAAAACTAACCACTGGCAGTTCGATGCAGGATAAACTGAGAGAGGAGAGACTTGACCAAATGAGAGAGCCCTTTTCAATCTATTGCTAATCTCTAGGTTGCAGCTCTCTTCCTCCTGGTGGTGAGACATCTGGAGAGGTAAAGTACATAACTCTTTTGCAACAAAGTGGATAGTATCACTATCTGGGCTGAGGCCCAGGATCCCTTTCCACTATTAGGCCAAGCCTGAGCTTAGGTCTGGCAACCTCACTTTTGACAGAGAAAGGAGAGATAATCTTGCTACTTCCCCAGCCAAAGACTGCTCTTGCCTCCATTCTCACTGTGCCGGGTTTCATCTGGCCAAGGCTTCACCCTTTCCTCACACCAAAGTCTTCCATTATCTCACTAATAAGGCGCCATCCCTGCCTTCTTTCTCAGAGGAACATATTTATCCAGTCCTTTAAACAGTCTCACCCTAGGGACATTTTTCCTGCCCTGAATCAAATCCACTTATAACTTGCCCTAGCTATGACTCTGGTAGAACAGTCCAAAGAAAGATTCCAGCTATTTTATAGTTTACCAGGGGTGAGGAATCTGTGATCTCAAGTCCACATGTGGCCCTCTAGGTCCTCAAGTGCATCCCTTTGACTGAATCCAAACTTCACAGAACAAATCATCTTAATAAAAGGATCTGTTCTGCAAAACTTTGACTCAGTCAAAAGACTGCACCCAAGGACCTAGAAGGCCACACATGGCCTGGAGGTGACAGGTTCCCCACCATGCCAGAAGAAGGTCCGTTGTTGATGCACTACCCAGATCCATAAAAAGAATTAATCTAAAGGATAGAAATATTTTATAAATAATTAGGTTGATGAAGATGAAGACCTCATCAGTAATTTATATTATTAGATATTTCCCTTGGACACTGAGAAGTCAGGCAATTTGCTCATGACACAAAGCTAGCATATATCAAAGACAAGAGTTCAAAATGTGTTCTTGAGTTCCAGATTGGCCTACTAGCCACCATCCCACACTGCCTTTATTTACAAATACAAAATATTTTAATGATTCTTGTTTTTACTGAACATTTATCACCATATTATTGCCATGACCACAACACCCTTTGACACTATCCTTTTGTATATATTTTAATCCTATTTTTCTATCAGATTGGAATGTTTTATATGCTAATATAAAACTCTTGGAATTACAGCAATAAACTATAAATGGAAGTCTTTTAATCAGTTCCAGATTTCTAAACCCAAGAATTCACTGATTGCCAATCTAACTTCTAATGTTAGTCTTATGCTTTCGGCTTAATATGTAGTCTAAATAGCATGTTGCAAGCACACAGTGGAAGACACCCTTAAAATGTTGGCAGTCAAATAGATACAGATATAACACTAAGTGTTAAAGGTACCTTTGATGATGAAAGTTGGTACACACTGCATCCTTGAAAATATTCTTACATGTAAGAGTATGGACCCCACCCAGCTCAAATCCCCCTTCTTTTACCTACCCTAATTTTCTTTGATTTCTCCTTCTCCTGAAACCTTAGAGTGCTTACAGAGTACATAGTCCATCCTAGAACCTAGTCACATATAAAGGCTTGAATCTTTATTTAAATGTTTCATATCATTATATCTTATTTATCAAACTAGACTTTAAGTTTCTTGTGGTCAGGAACTGTCTCTTACATTTCTTATGTATTCCCCAAGATACCTAGCACAGTGCTATCTGTGCAAGTAGTAGGAGCTCAATATTGGCAGATCAATTGATTCTCAGCATGCATTCATCTATCAGATTGTTAAATGCAGAGCCCTATGGAAATAGGAGGAAGGATAGGTGAATTTTGTTGGGGGGGGGAGAGGGGCAAATAAATCCTGAGCTGGGCCTTTAAAAAGTTTAAGCCTTTGAGAAGTTCATGGGGAGAGGGGACTGTTTGGGTAAACAGGGGCATTTTAACAGCACTAAGTCTTTTTGGGGGAAGGAGATAATACAAATAGAGAGCGTGGTGCAGAAAGGAGAGATGGGAAGGACCCCAAAGCAAACTTTGCTTCCTTCACAGTTTTCCTGAGGGCCAGTCTGTTGCAGGAATTCTTTCCTTCTTTTCTATAAGCTCATCCAAGTATTTGACTTGGCCAAATAGAATGACATTCCATACTCAATACTTTCTATAGCAGGGACAAAGCAGGGCAAGAAGTATATTGCTCTTCACAGAAATTTCTTCATCCTGGCATAGTCTTGCTAATGTGCAGTTTTAGAGAGTTGAAGATAAAAATGAAATCTGGACATCACCATTGAAATGTGGGCATCACCTTCCAGGTCCAAACATTCCTTTTCTACTCCCACTGGCCAGTTCCCACTCTTCAGTCACCACCCCTGCAAAGAGCTTTCTCACACGTTTATAAGGGGGTACAGTGGAGGAGAAAATGTGACTGACCAGCCAAACTTGCTACCAGAGAGCAATGATAGCTGACTAACTTTGCCTCTGAGGGGGAAAAAAACCAAAACCAAAACCAATCTAGCTTTAAAAAACACCTTGCTTTGGGATGATTATTAAAAATTAATAAATCAATATAATTTTCCTTTTCTTTGTATCACTCTTGAGACTCCAGTTGGTATCTTATCAAATCTTATCTTATCAAATAACTGTTCCCCTCTTTTGCAATCTCTTACTTACAAATAAAGAAAACAGATATTCCCAAAGTATTAATGACTAATAATAATTTGTTCGTGTAATAAGCCACCCAAAAAGTACTAATTAAATCAGGAATTATTGACAAACAAAAATTTTTGATGTAAATGTCTACTACCTCAGCTAAGAGGGGAGGGGTGCCATAAGATCATAGATTTAGATCTTGATCTCCCTATTTTACAGATATGGAAACTGAGGCCTAGGTTAAATGACTTTGTCAAGGTCAGACAAGGAGTAACCACCAGTAAAAAAGAAACTATTTTCTTCTTAGTTCATAGATAAAGAATCACATGATAGGCACATTTATGTACAAAACCCTAAATGGGCAGAATCTTTTCCTTGATGAGGTATTACCAGATTATATTTCTCCAGTTCCCCTTGAAAACCTGAGTACCAAAGTTGTGTGACAAAGTAAAATTATGTTTTAAAATACTCAGATTGATCTGTGTATATGCTGTCAGACTGTGGTTATAATTGTTATTCTTAACAGTTTATCATATTCAATTCTGGGAACTATAGTTCACCATCTTTTTCAGATCTCCTGGAGAGAAAAGTTCCATAAACTTTAGTTTGTTCCTGCCATACACCTCCTGGGGACCTCAGTGAATGCAATAGAAACAGGCATCTACTTGAATGCCAGTGGCCTGAGCATTCTCTCGGTTCCCATTCAACTTTCATGTCATCTCCTTGCTCCTACTCACAAATTCTCTTGACTCACATATTCAATGGCATGTGAAAGTCAATGATAAACACTGCTCACGATGTGCTGCTAGCTCTCAGTTAAAACTCTTGGGCTGATCTTCTTCAGGTCCCATTGAAAATTGTGAGATGGAAGATTTTATCTGGCCCCTTTCCCTTCTCTCTCACTCCTGAGTCCCAGGGCTCATGCTCAGATAACATTGCAAAAGATTTCATTCTGCTAAAAGAAATGCACGCATGTCCTCATGTCTGAAAGACACCATGAATTTTACTATCACCTATAAATCCAAAACTCAGTCAGAACTTATGTAGATGTTAATTATTATACCTACAAGAATTGTTTATTACTTCTTCATTCATTCATTCATTCATTCATTCATTCATTCATTCCACAATAATTTTGTTAAGTGTCTTGTACTCTGTTCTGGATACTGTGCTATTGAAGTTTGACTGTTTATTTAGCAAGTTTGGGGGCTGTAATATACAGGATCATATGTTTGGGATCAAAAGGGGCCTTAAAATAATCTAATCTGACCCTTTTATTTTTACAGGAAAATCTTCATGTTTATGGTATTTATGTTTAAATGGTAAAGAATACACCTACATGAAAGCTATCTTAGAATCCTGGACACAATTCCCAAATACCATATAGCTAGAAAGAAGCATCCTCCAGCTAGTTATGTGTGTGCATGTGTGTGTGTGTGTGTGTGTGTGTGTGTGTGTGTGTGTGCGTGCGCACCAAGAAGGGCTGTACAGAAGTCTTCTCAAAACAGAATCTCAAAAATGAGTCAGTCCCTATAGAAATGGAAATGTTTCATTGCTCTGAATGCTTCCTTGGGTTTAGTTATATACTAATCATTTGGACTTTCTGCTGGGCATGGGTCACATCAGTGATCCAATCGAAGAGGGCAGAATGAGAGTTTGCATAACATGTCAAGGACAAAGTAGTATATTGTCCCAAATATCCTTCTTACCAGCACTCAAATGACATCCGTGGGTCCATTCATGTTTGGGGAAACAGTAGAAGCAAAGTAAGCAATCATTAAATAGTAAACAAATAGAATCAGTGTATAATACCAGGTCTCTTGTACTCTGGCAGCCAGATCTGAAATCTAGACTGAGCAGCCTTCACCCAAAGAAGCTGTTGATACCAGGACAATGTAGGGACAGGCTGGAGGTGGGAGAGTGGGCTGAATGTCGAGGCAAGAAGAGCTACAGCAAGGCTGAGAACAAAAAGGGGAGAAATCAGGGTCTTAGACTAATTTAGATCCAAGAGTTAAGAGAAACCAGAGAGCAAGGCAAAGAAGCATATTAAAATCCAAGTTAAATTTCAATCCTTTGCACATTTACCAAAATTCTTTTTCCTAAAGTATTATTCTGACCATGTCAATCTCCTGTTCAATAAACTTCAGTGGCTCTAGTAACTCTAGGATCAAATATTTTGTATTTTTCTTATACTTTTTAATTTCCATTTTCTACAAATGTTTAATATACTCAGAGTCAATAGTATATAACATAAAAATATATATGCTCATTGGTGATATGTGCTCAAATGTTTTTAAACATAGGTTACATAATCAAAAAAAGTTTGGAAATCTTTGATATGTATCAAGTGCCAATTGTGAAAGGTACTGAAGGGGATAAAAATATAAATAAAGCAGTTTCTGTTCTTACAGAGTTTATGACCTAGATGAGGAAAGTTTAGGGGTACATGTAAACAATAAAAAATAAGAAGATTAGTGCATTGGAGAGATGCAAAGAACCATAGAAGATCTAGGGAGAAATTACTTATTGTTCTATGAATTAAACTCATTAGAAACAGGAAAGAATTACTTGTACCCTTCAAACGCTTTGCTATCATACAACTAGTTTTTGCTAGAGGCCTGAGGAGGGAGGACTATAAGGTCAAATGATACTGTTCAGTATCATGGAGCATCAGCCATGTGTAAGCTGCTGCTGAAAAAGTAACTGTTTCACACTGTAGTGGGCTTCAGGCTTTAGGTGCTAATTGGAATCTTGGGATAGGAAAGATGACAACCTTCCAGGAAGATTTGGGGCAGGGAGGAAGGGGGAAGGAGGCCTGTGCAGCCGTGATATGGATTTTGGAAAAAGTAAAACTAAAATGATGACTTGATTACCTAGACTAGTAGAAATAGTACCTCAGTGTTTAGGATTTGGTTTTTCCCCATTTTTTCCAGTTAGTAAAAATCTTATTTTGACTGAGTTATTCTGGAGGCTGCAGTCAGATAAAAATAATAACAAATATACAACTGACTTGTTAAATGAAATAAAGATCTGTCTAGTTTAACTAAATAGTAATTATAATAGCTAACATTTATATAGTGCTTGGGTTTACAAAGTATTTTACACTTATAATCTCTTTTAATTCCCATAACAATGCTGTGAGGTAGGTGCTATTATTATCTTCATTTTACAAATAAGGAAACTGAGGCTTACAGAGGTCAAGTGACTTGGCCACAGTTACAAAACTTATAAGAGTTTGATACAGGTTTTGAACTCAAATCTTCCTGATTCCAGACACAGCTCTCTTTCTATTGCACTATCTTGCCACCTGAAACAAGAAATAACACTGAAAAATTTACTAGTGAGATGATAGAGATAGTGAGAAAGAGGATTCATACTAACAATTCATCCCTACTAGTAGTAAAAGAGAGTGATGAAATATATTTTTTTCACAAAAATTCATCAGGTTTACAACTAAATGTCAAAATGAGAATCATTATGGGATCTAATTTGTATCTCAACTGAAAAGAATGAAGGAAAAATAGTAAGTTCAACATGGCTACTAATATTGGATTTTCCCCACTGGCATGTCTGGTACTCACTTACTACATTTATCTACTGATACAAGAATATAACTAAATAGGATCTGGGGATACACTCAAACAGAAGGCTCCTCAACCCCTTCATTGCCAATTGGGTAACTTTCTTCTGCAACTATGTGGAGGCTTTTGGTTCTATCCTTCAAAGGATACATCCTTGATATAATGACTCTTGTATTGTTTTTCTCATTACACTGTATTACTATATCAGTCAATATTTCTTGTCAGTATTTTTAATTTATTAAGTGACTACTATTGCACTGGTCACCATGCTACGCTCTGGGGATATAAAAAAAAGAAAAACAAATACAGTCCCTGCCCTCAAGGAGTTTACAATCTAATGGGGGAAGACAATATATAAAAGGAAGTTGAAAGGCATGAGAGAGAGGCACTTGAGGGTACCCTGCCCTGGGTCATGATGTTGGTGGAGCTGAGAAGCTGGTAGGAAATGAAGAGTTAGAAATTATCATATAGCACATATACAGTGATCCATTTGTAACGTGAAAGCTATTTAGTAAGGTGTGTTGGGACCTTACGGGATAAATGTCTAAATATTTGAACTGCTAAAACTAGGGTGCACCAGGGCACTGCACTTTTTTCCACTCCACCAAGGGACCCATCTTCTCTGAAGGTACAAATGTGGGTCTGACCCAAATGTAGTCCTGGAGGAGCCCTGTACATGAAAGGAGACTCAAGCTCCCTTTCTCATGGTTTTTGGCCTTTTATGTTTCTCCTTCAGTACACCAGAGAAATTTTTCTTAAAGCTTAGGCTTTGGATGAAGCCTCTAACATCTCCCCAAAGGATGAGTAAAAGGTACTTAATGTACAATGTAAATCAGGCATAATGAAAGCTAGCATTTATATTAATATGGTAAGGTTTGCAAAGGACTTTAAAATATCATCTTCATTTGATCCTTTCAACAACACCAGGAGATAGGTGCTATTGGACAAATGAGGAAACAGACAGGCAGACATAAAGTGACTTGTTGAGAGCCATCTAACTATTAAATTTCTGAGCCCAGATTTGAGTTCAGGTCTTCCTGACTGCAGGTCCAGGGCTTTACCATGTGTGCCACCTAACTGCCTCAGGGATAATGCAGGTATCTATTTCCTACACACTAAAAGAAATACTTAACATAAAAGGTACTCAGAACACAACAGGAAGCAATTTGTGGGATGGTCAGATAGGCAGGTTACATTTCACCTTGTTATTGTGCTGTCCCTAAATTTTGGTTAGCCTGGCTAGGGGGCTGAATTTCTCCCCCTGTCTGTGGTAACCTTTCTGAAACAGTTGTCCCTTGCCAGTACTCACTTCTGATCAAGAAAACCAGAGTTTCCAAACCTCTTGAGCCAACAAAGTTGCTTCCTGGGATCACTATTCACTCATCTATGCTAAGGAAAGGAAACACAAAATAGAGCTGTCCAGTCAACCCAAGGCCCAGGCTCAGTTCACCTAGTTGAGAAACTCTTCTTGCTGCCACATGACAGATATGAGCATTTCTTTCAGGGTTGAAGGGAAGAATGCCCACCTTCTCCTCCCACTCATCAAGGGTGAGAGTCAAATTGACCTAGTGATCTGAAGCCCAGAAGAGAAGAAACTACTGGGGGTGGGCCACTTCCTTTTAAAAATTCACTGTGTCAGTAGTCAGTAGCACCCTTAGTGCTCTTATAGGTGACTAGCCAGAAACATCAGGGGCTTTAGCATCACTAAAGCATGCAAACACTGAGATAGTAGACAAAGCAGGTCATGCTAGAAAAAGGCAGGGAAATTCTGTGCAAGCTCTGTTACATACATATCAGTAAATACAAAATAGTACATACAAATCAGCTATCTTGTGGTAGCTAGAAGACCACCACATATTGATACAGCATTTTTTAGTTTCTAAAGTTCTTTCACTTATGATATTTCATTTGATCTCAAAACAACCTGACAGCTGGTTATTATCCACATTTTACAGGTAGAAAAAGTGGAGGAGTGGATACAGTACTAAGTCTGGAGTCAAAAAGACTCCTCTTCCCAAGTTCAAACCTGGCCTCAAACACTTACTAGCTGTGCTAGCCTGGGCAAGTCACTTAATCCTGTTTGCCTCGGTTCTTCACCTGTAAAATGAGCTAGAGAAGGAAATAGCAAATCACTGTAGTATCTTTGCTAAGAAAATCCCAAATGGGGTCATGAAGAGTTGGACACAACTGAAACAACTGAACACTTCTCCCTCTAAATCCATATTTCATTATATCTAGTTCCACTTCCCAATTTATGCTTATTTCTACCCACAGTCCAAACCAGAGCTATGTTTTTTATAATTTTTCTGGTTGCTGAGGAAGTAGGGTAGTTTTTGTCATTGGCCCAAATCTACCTCTCATGATTAAATGAAGATTGCTCTACTCACAGCTACCTGGGCTCTAGTTAAATGGCCCATCCTCCTACTCCTAGCCTGCTCACAAAATGGACTAAGCTGGATTTCCTCTTTCCGAAGTAGATAGCCCACCTTGTTAGTTTCCCTGTCTGCATTATGAGTACTGGGCAAGAGACAGAAATGTGAGAAAGGTCATTTTTATCAGGTAAGTATGCCAATGTTTCTGCTTATGTCAAAGATGAATTCATCCAGAATACTTAAGGAAGGGAAGCAATGCTAATGTATTGAAGGAAACTCTAGTGTTGCTGACTAATCATGTACAAGGAGAAAAAAAATAAGAAAAAGTCAACTAAGACTTTAGTGTGCAATAGAGAAGGGTAGATTCTGTGGAACAGAGTACCTGGGCATTATTACCATATGTGTCTTTGTCCTCTGCTAGTCTACCAACCCCTCAGAAATGATGTATATTTTCTCCCTGGTGTCTTCTTTCCTGAAACCATATACTTTGTAGCTAGGTAGCACAGTGGATAGAATGTTGTGCTTGGAGTCAGAAAGACCTGAGTTTAAATTTAAATCTGGCCTTCCTAGTTGTGTGACTCTGGGCAAGTCACTTAACCTTTGGGTGCCTCGATTTCCTCATCTATAAAATGGGGGAAATAGTAGCACCTACTTCTCAGGGTTGTTGTGAGGTTCAAATAAGATAATATTTGTAAAGCACTTCACACAACGCCTGACACATATTGAGTGTTAAATAAATGTTAGCTATCATAATCATTATTATTGTACCCTACCCTAAGCATAAAGGCATAGCTGAACCACAGGGAAATGTCTGTGATTTAGCAACGACCGTGTATCTGATTGAACTGTCTGAGACCACCCCTTTTCTTTAAGAGTGTTCCTGGTAGGTCCTAGGACATGACATCCCCTGTACCATTCCCCCTCTAAACCTTCCTCATGCATCAAGAACTTATTGCACTAGAAGTAATAACAAGTATGAAGAATACAGACAGATAAATGTGAGAAGACATGAACTTTTGACAGATGAAAATTAAGTAAAACAATATACAAAATGACTACAATAATGCAAATGAAAACAACACCAAAACACAGCTGAATAAAGATTAAATGCAAGAATCATTTTGGTTCCAGAGGATAGAGAATGAAACCTACTTTTTTCCTCTAACTGGTTGGAGGTGTGTGGAAGTAAGATGCTGAATATTGCATATGCTTAAAGAAACAGCCTTATTGTTAGGGATTTGGGCGTTTTTGCATGGTTATTGATAATTGGCATTTCTTTCTTGGGAAAAAAGTTTCTCTATCATAAACCTTTATTTATTTGAGAATTGATCTTGGCCTTATAGATTTGTGTTAATTACTTATTTATCTGAAATGTCAAATATGATGCAATTTTTTTGGGGGGGTTGCTTTTGATTTAGCTTTATTGATTTGTTTTATGAAAAAAACTTAATTTTATATAATTGAAATAGTCTATTTTGCCTTTTCTGAGTTCCTCTGTCTCTTATTTGGCTATGAATTCCTATCCTAACCATCAATCATGAAGTATAAGACATGGATCTGAACCTATTTTATGACAAATTGTTTCCTATTTTCTTAGCCCATTCTTGCACAATGATGAATTCTTTTCCTAGAAGATTTTATTCCTGAATTTTATCAAGCCCTGGACTATTCATGGGTTATGCTTTTCTAGTCCATTCCACTGAATTACTTATCTTTTTTAAGCATCACCAAATAGATTTTATTGCATGGTAATAGAATTAGAAACCTAATAACATGAGACACCTTTAAAACTAGACTTCTTCAAGTGAAGGCCAGATGACTGCTTGTTGGGTATGTTGTAGAAGAGATATGTGTTCAGGGATAGGTTGAACTAGCTAATATTTAAGACACTTTCCAAATCTGAGATTCTGTGAAAGTATGTGTTTAGGGGTATGGTATTGAATTTATTTTACTTCCTGCTTTAGCGAATGGTTATATCAATGAGTTTAGACATCTTTTTAGGAGTCTGCATGAAAGTATCTATTCCTAAATATTATAAGCTCTGAAAGTCAAGGACTGCTAGTTTTAATAATTTGTATGGTATTTACATGGCCAAATTTTCACAATAAATGCTTTAGAATTATGGAATTCTAAAGCTAGCAGTGATCTTTGATGTTATCTAATGCAATCTACTCCTTTCAAATGTTAGAATACTTAGGCACTAAGGAAATTGAAGGGAGTAGAACACCAAGTGTTAGTGGCAATTGAGTAAGCCACATTGACTCCATCTTGTGACTCAATTCTGGATCTAACTTAGTTCCCTATTTATTCAATTGTAGGTTTAGTTCAGTTTCTGTTTTCTGAGAAAACTTTATTCAATTGTAGAAATTGTAAGGAACCCTTATTGCATTTTTTGGAACCTAACCCTGCGTGACTGGGAAACTGGACCCCATTTACCGATAGCTTAGAGACCTTTAACTAAGGATCTTGGTTATACTGACCAGAAACCCAGTAAGACTGAAGCAAGTTTTCTCACAATTATACGTCCCAAGCAACCCACACATGTTATCTGAAAACTGTCCCCATGCTAATCAACCAATTATTGTTTCCATGTTCCTCAGATTTTTTATAGATACTGGGAGGGGAATAAGACACTTCTTTTTCTAAATTCAGGGAACTGCATCTGTTTGGTCTCCCCCTCCCAACTTGGAAAGCCCTTAATCTTTCTTCTAATTAGAAATCAGATTACCTAATTTTGTATCCTGGTTAATTACTTTATTTTAATTAATTGTTCTTATTTGATTAATTGTTTTTAACATATAAAAATGTCTCCCCCTATATTCTGGTGCCGAAGCTGAGGGGGCCTAGTTGTGGTTTGTTGAGCAATTGGCATGTATTGTTTAATAAATCAAGATTCTCAGAAGTCCAAACCTTTGTTTTCTCAGTCATTTCATCTTTCACCCACCACAGTACAAAAAGCCTAAGTTTGCCCAAGGTACTTAATAACAGGATAGGACTAGAACCTAGGTCAGTGTCCTCCAAATCTAGTATTTGAAACTGGATTCAGCAAAGCCTGAAATTTTTTAAAGATACATAAAAAGAATAAGAAAGTAAAAAAATGATATCTGAGAAATAGTCCTTGAGAATAGACTAAAATTAATAATTCTTATACTCTCTCATTACATTCTACCAGACAGCTATAAACAAGATAGTTCTGAAATGATTATTATTGAGAAAATGTTTTATTGCTCACTACCACTGTATAAGCACAGCATCCTTTTGCAAAAACCAAAGTTTTCCTAGTTCCTATAAACAAAGGAAATTTACTTTATTATCTAAATATACAATGCATTTGTAATACATACTGCTGATTTACAGGCTGTGCCACCTTACAGAGTGCTGTTGTACAAAACAGCATGTCCAAAAGGTTGGAATGTTCAGTTGTCCAAAAAGCCTCAGAAGTTCAGACACTAGAACAAAGCTATATTTGAACATACATGCATGCACAAATGTACACAACATAGATTTGCATATGTGTATAATACAACACACAAATATAAATGTGTGTATATATATATATATATATAATATATATATCCTTTCCCTCACACTTGTAATCACTTCATGTTTCACCCCTTCTTCTGCTGATTTGTATTATTGCTCAAACCTTTTTTTTTGTTGTTTTGTTTTTTTTATATTGCCTTTTCCTTCAGAGCTCCTGAAATACTGTAAATTACTTTTAAAATATGAACAACCAGGTAGAGTGCTTTTTTTTTATTAAGTTGTCCTCCGTCTTAAGGACGTGACCTCTATCCTCTGTTTATGTTTCTTTGTATCTGATTATTTACTGATTATTTATAATTTCTCTCTTCTCTAATCTCTTCCATTTAGTTTTCCTAGCTTAATCTTTGTCTTCCTCTAGTCCAGATGTGAGAAAAAGGAAGCATGGATAAATTTAAAGCTAAATTAAATTTAGAAAGCTTCAGCTGACTAAAATCTCTTAACATTAACAACTGCCTTACTCCACTGAGATACATGCTTCATATGATGTAATACAAGAACCTGGTAATATAGTCGCCTGCATTTATCCAATATTATGTCATATTTTGAGTTGCTGCTTTTTCAAATATAATATATGTGTGTTGTTTTCCCCCAGTAGAAGGTTGACTGCCTTGATTTTAGTCTTGTAAACCCAGTACCAAGAGTACATAGACACATAGAAATTACTTAACAAACATTCAATGAATTTTATTGTCTGTCTAAATGGACTGTTAATTACTTGTAGCATAAAACCACATATTCTACTTCTTTTGCATCTCTAAACATCTAATAGGACAGTGTTCTTGCATTAGGACTCATTAAATGCTTGTTAATGAAATAATTTTGTCAATAAAAAATCACTCTACCTCTCATAAAATAATAATAGTTTCAACATAATACCTAGTATTTGTATAGTACCTTATGTTTTATAAAGTGCTAGACATACGTTATCTCATTTGATTCATACAACAACCCTGTGTGAGGCAAGACTATTGTTATCCCCATTTATAGATGAGGAAAACTGAGGCTGAGAGAAGTTAGGTGACTTGCCCAGGATCACACAGCTAGTAAATATTTAAGGTAGGACTTGAATTCAGATCTTTCTTACTCCAAGTTCAACAGTCTTCTCCATTGTACCATTGAGCTTCCTAGTTCAAAGCTCCTGAAAACATTGATATATGCAAAATATATGCAATTTCTTAATTTTATGAACACAAAAAAGTCTCCCACATTAAAAATAGGCCATGGACAAAATTAATGCCTAAGGTAGGATATATTATTTAACAGCATGTGTACAATAATCAAACACAATCTCTAATGAGAGAACACAGAAAAGTTCTCATCTGTCATTGGCGAAATTCTGATATCACAAATATTTATATTATAGTGTACAAATTCAACCTTCTGTATCAGGCTGCTGATGAGATAATATTGCATAATCTTATAGCTATTCAGTCTGTGGAGACAAGAATAGTTTTGTTAACTGGTGCTTCAAACAACAGAATAAGAGGAACTGTTATTTCTTACTTGTGAAATGAGGCATGTCATGAAGTAAGTTTTTAAAAGTTATAAAGTTTTAAAAAGTAGCAGATTACCAACTATAGGTGGTACCAAACCATGGATAATAGTGCTGTTTATCAGTCTGGCAAAGTAGACACAAGAGGCAAATGACAAATGTCAGAGGGGCTGTGGGAAAAGAGATACCCCAGGATACTGTTGGCAGAGCTGAGAATTGGTCCAGCCATTCTGGAAAGCAGTTTGATACTATGTCCCAAAGGTTACAAAACTGTTCATACCCATTGGCCTAGTAATATCTTTACAAGATTTCTGAGCCAAAGAAATAAAAGAAAGAGGAAAAGAATCTATATATACAAAAATATCGGGGCTCTTCTCCTGGCTGGCAAAACTGAGAAACTAAGTCTTCCTCTTAGGGAATGGCTGAGCAAATTTTGTTATATGAATATAGCGGAACGTGATCGTTCCATAAGAAATGATGAAATGAACAATTTCAGAAGAAACTGGGAAGACCTTTATGAACTGAGGCAGAAGGAAGTGAGCAGAACCAGGATAACAATTTATATAATGATAGCATTGTAAGCAAAAACAACTTTGAAAGGCTTTAGAATCCTGATCCTTCCTGAGTCAAAAAGAAAGATGAAACATGCCACACCTCCTAAGAGAAAGGTGACAAATTTCAAATGCAAGAAAAAAAAGAGAAAGAAATACATTTTTGGATATGGCTAATATAAGAATTTATTTGGTCAGACCAGAGGTGGGGAACCTCTTCGACTGAATCCAAACTTCACAGAACAAATCCCCTTTAAAAAAAAGATTTGTCCTATAAAACTTGGACTCAGTCAAAAGGCTGTACCAGAGTACCTAGAAGGCTACATGTGGCCTCGAGGGCACAGGTTCCCCACCCCTGGGTCAGATTATGCAGCTATGTATTGAAGGTATTATTTTTATTTTATTTTTGTTTTTAATTTGTTCAATTAATGGTGGGTTTATTGGTGGGTGGGACAGATTAATTTTTAATTGCTCATAAACTGAAAAACAATAAATCACTAAAAAACTTCTAATCAGGAAAGTTTTCTTTTTTTCTTTTTAAAAATTGATTTTCTTTTTTTATTTATGTAATAAAACATTTCCATAACATACTATGATAAAAAAAGATGATTATACATGAAATTGTCAATCTTTTATGTAGAATTTGCTATTACTTTTAAATAAATTTCAGGTAAATTTCTTTTTTTTTCTTTTTTTCTTTCCTCTCCCCTGCCCCACCCTAGAGATGGCTAAAATTAGATACAAATAGTTATATATATATAATTATTCTATATGTCTATTTATACATACTTCTTTCTCTGGATAGTTTCTAATTATTCTTCCAAGATAGTTTTCTAATTGTTCTTCCTGAACTCAACAGGTACTGCAGTTTTTTTCATCTAGGCCTACCTTGACAGGCCACTGGTCCTTCAAGGCTGAGCTCAAATACCACCTCCTTGATGTCGATCCCCGTGTTGCCTAGAACTGGTAAGAATCTTCTTCCTTGAAAAGATCCTTGTTGGTATCTCTACTTTGCACATATCCCATTGAAATTATAGTTACCTATGAAAACATATTAAAATGTCTTTTTCTGTGCTCTACTAGGATTATAAGCTTCTTCAGGACAAGGATTGTACCTCTGCGTGTTAGTAAGAGAGAAGCAGTTTAAAATGGAAGCAAAACCAAAGACTGTATCTGTGAATGGTGGAACACTTGCTCTGAGAATCTTTCACTAATGCATAGCTACTGAAATTAGGACTCATACCCAATGAAATTATTACCTGGTGTAGCTTGGGTATTTAAGTGAAACTGAATCACACTGAATGTCAGAGTTGGAAAGTACCATAGAGGTCATTCAGTCCAACCCCTATACTTAATAGAAAGAGAAACTGAGGTCTAAAGAGATGAAGAACCTGCTCAAGGTCAGAGAGAGGGAAAGCTCTAATTTATTGTGGGAGAACCTGTCCTGATTTCTATGAGTTGAATAGCTTTTGGATTTGAGAATGGAATAAAGGAAGCTCCAGATTAGGTTCAATGGTGTGGCTAGACACCAACTATTGCCCCAGTCACCTCTCATCCCACCCACCCAGATATATATGCCTTGATTATGACATTTCTGCACTCCTGTGAATGGTATAAGGGGAGCTCTAATGCCTGTGTTCTTGGCATGTTCTGAATGTGTGAGTCTGGCTGGGCTCCTTTTGTCTCTTCTCCAAAAGAAGGGGCTTCTGCATGTGGAGATGAGGAAGTTTCTGAGAATACTGTGCCTGAGCCACTCCTGCTTCCTCCTTCCCTTCCCCCCAACTCCAGAATGTTCTTTGCAAAAGTCACAGAACCTTAGCCATCAAAAGTCACCAGGGACTTTGATTTGAATGATACTGCATACAAATAAATACATATTTGAATATTGATACTTGTTGAATGAAAGAATGAAGTTTAGTAGTTATACCTGACTTACAAAATGCAAAATCATCTGAAAAGAAAATTAAAACAAAAGCACCTCCTTAGATATGAGAGCCTGGCTCTTATACATAACCATGGTGCACAGACTTTCTCTTTACTCTGTTCCCTGTTATTGTCTTTGGTGACTTTAGTAGCCTGCTCTCACAGTTCCTCAACTCCAATAACTTACAGCTAGGCTCCAGGATGTGAACCTTTCCCAGATGTCTTGGCTTCTGTTCGTTTCATCTCCAAGGTACCGTAGCTTCTGGCCAGTGCTTGTGGCAGTGTCTATGCAGCTCCATGTTATCCTTAGCCAGTGGTTTCTCCTGTCACTTCCCTGGAGTCCAGATGGCAAGGTCAGAGGAAGAGGGCAGTAAACAAAATAAGATTTCTATGGCATGAAGATATAATGACTTTATCATATTGCATGACGTATATCCTATTGCATGACATCCTATTGCATATATATCCATACATAATATATGTGTGTGTGTATATATATATATATATGCATACATACATATCCTTTTATCCATTTCTTCTTGACTGATTAGAGTATTGCTAAGGTCAGCTGTCTCCAATATTTCTCATCACTCCCTCTCTCAGCAGTTGTTCTTACCTGGTATTTTACTGAAAAGGTGGAGCCACAAGGTTTGAGTTCCTTCAGCTTAATTTCTCTTCATTTCAAAACATCTCATTCTTACTCCCTTCTATCCAATTTAATTTTCCTTTGTATCTTTACCCATCTTCTCCTCCTTCCCCTGTGTTTTAGAAGAAAAGGGGTGTGTGTGGGTGTGGGTGTATGTTTGTGCACCTGATCATCTCAAAACCAACCTCTCTACTCTCTACTTTTGCTCTTGACCTGGCCTATCTTATCTTGCCTTCTCTAGGATGTCGGTCCCTCACTAAACCCCTTTCTCTTGTGCATCTTCTATATCAATGCTTTGACAGCCCCTACACCATAACGCAAAGCAAAACAAAACAAAAATAAGCTTCCTTTGAGTCTGTTAACCTCTTGAGCTAGTATCACCACCAGACTTCTTGAATTATTAGCCAATATGTATCATCTCCATTTCTTGGACACTCACTGACTTCTTAACCTCTTAAAGACTGACTCTCCACTCTTCATCCCACTGAAAATATTTAAAGATACTAAATGTCCTTCAAAATACTCCTTCCTCACCCTCTTTGATCTTTCTGCAGCATGTGACCTCACCATCCTTTTTGAAAATCCTCTTTTGACTCTCATGACACTGTTGTTTTTTTCCTACCTAACTATTTCTTCTGTCTTCCATGCTCTCTCTCCATTTACTCCTCTTAAAGGGCCTGACTAGATGACCTCACAGCTCCCTTCCAACTCTAACTCCTATGATCTTAATGATCTTCTATGTGAAGGCAAGCTCCTCAAGGGAATGAACAGTCTTACATGTCTCTGTAACCCACCCACAGCAACAATCACTGCAAATATTTGTTGAAAGGATGAGTGACCCTTACAAATACAGACAAATATATGCAGAAATGAGCACTAGCACTGTTTGGTAGCTAATGAGTCTTCTTTCGGCTCTCTGACTGTAATGATAAGGAATCCCAAAACCACAATGAGTAGGGGAAATTACTTGGGAAAGAGTTCAAATATCTCATTGTACCAGGGCCAAATCCTTGTCCCCTTAAAACTATGTGAGACAAGCATGGCTTCTACATGCATTCCTGGGGTAGCTCTCTAAAGGAAGACTTCAGCAGATCTGCCTCTGTCTTGGTACCATTAATAAGGGCTAAAATAGGCCATTCTCAGAGCTTTATAGGCATCATATTAAACTTATGGAATGCTAAGATTGGAAAGACTGAGTTATTCTCTAAATCATTGGAAAGATTAAAAGGCCTGGTACTTCTATTAGCACAAGTTGTGCCAGTATATGGTGGCAGTTCCTAGGTGAGTGAATGAAGGAAAAATAATTTTCAAGTGCTTATTATGTGCCAAGCTCTGTGCTAAGTGCTGGAGATACAAATAGAAAAGCCAGCCCCTCCCTTGTCTGAAGGAGCTCACATTCTAATTGGAGGAGACAACACATATCAGCTTCATAGCCAACATAAAGAACTAGAAGTCCTTAAAGTGCATTGGTAGGACAGATTTCCAGAGGACATAGTAGAAGGGCATATGGTAATAATAATAAATAATAAAAAAATAACAGCTAGCATTTATGTAGCATTTTAAATTTTGCAAAGTGCTTTACATAAGTTATCTCATTTGATCCTCACAATAATCCTGTAAGGTAGGTGGTAGTATTATTATACCCATTTTTTTTTGATGAGGCAATTGGGATAAGTGACTTGCCCAAGGTCACACAGCTAGTAAGTGTCAATCGTCTGAGGCTGCATTTGAACTCAGATCCTCCTGACTCCAAGGTAAGATCTCTGTCCACTGTGCCACGTAGCTGCCCCTATTATATCCTTTTTACAAGTGAGGGAGCTGAGGCTGAGATAAATTAAGTAGCTAGACCAGCAGAACACAGTCATTAAGTGTCTGGGGCATAATTCTAACTAAGGTTTTCCTGACTGTAAGTCCAGTGTTCTATTCACTGTGTGGTTGTCTTCTGTCTCATAGGAAGTATTGTAACTGATGATTTCCTGCTCATCTAAGGGACCTTATCTGTCTGGCAAGGTGGGGGAAGGGTAACCTGGGTGATCTGGTCAAGAACTTCTAGCTGTTACCATCTTTGGGAAGTGGAGAGAGAGCCTGAGAACTGGAGTGGGACCCCACCCAGCAACTCTGGATTCTCTACATAAAAACTGGGAATGAGAGTGTCATAGTTTAGCCAGGAAGGGGAAAGGGGAAGGTGAGGTGAGTAGGGAGGCCATCTACTTCTTGCTGGGCCTGCTGGATGGGATCTGGAGCACACGTTAAGAAGTCAAATTTGAAAATGAACCCACAGTCTTGTAAATTGTTCACGTCTTCTCTCATCTATTCTCTCTACCTAACCTGATTTGGGGGAGAAAGGGTTAGATGGGGGAGGGGAATCTCTGTACCACTTCATGAGCTAATGTTGGAAGAAGGAAGGAATGTGCTTATGAAATCTTGGTGGTGGCCTTGGAGAAACCCTGCTCCCATCTGTCAGCAGGCTAGCGAAGTTATTCACAGCACAGGGCAGCAAATCACCTGGATCTAGTTAAATCCATCTGTTTTCTGGGGAAAGTAGGAAGCAGGGAACCACCCCTCAAGGAAAACTTTCTAATCTAAGTAATGCATGGCTCACCTATACTGCAAGATGAGTTTTGTAAAGTAGATTTTATTTCACTGAGGTTTTATGAAAGGGAGGAAAACAAGAAATACAGAGATCAAAATAGTGGCTCTGAGTGTATGAAGCTTCAGGGTGTGAAAATAGATCTGGCACCTCTCTACTGCAGATGCCTTCAGCTGAAGGGCTAGATATTGACAAGCTTTGCAATTTTAGGGAATCATGGCTTCAAGTGAAGAACTAAAATGGGATTGGCTCCTGGATCAATTAAAAAAGAGAAAGGATTGGAGGATAAATTTTCTTACATATTCCCCACACCACAGGTGTCATCATACCTCCCAAGACAGAGCCCAAACTAGATTAAAATGTAATTGAGAAATGTTTTAATAAAATAAATAAGAAATACAATAAAGCATATATGTGGCTGGCTGGACTCTTTCTGTTTGAGGTTGATACCACAACCCTAGACTTTTATTCAATGTTAAAAACAAATAAAAATTTATGAGAGCAAATATTTTTATCAGTTCATCTTCCCCCAGAGAAACAGAACTCATTTGCAGGTTTATCTAATTTGACAATTTTTACTCACCCAACCTGACCATTTTCACTTATACCACCAAATAAACAAATTGAGGAAGAGTCTTCTTTTGCCTTGCTTTGGTGAAGATTTTGCATTCAAATCTTATTTATAGGGCAACTGACAAAAAACTGCAAGGTGGGCAAACAAATACCTTTCACCATTTCTGGAGTTGTTTTTCATTGGTGGATGAAGATTTCAAAATCCTGTCCCTGAGAAATTCCTGATTAGGATCTGCTGTTCTGAAAACAAGAGTAAGTGAGGTTCATTTGGGGACCAGTACTAGGGCATTTACACTGGGTTCCTATCGTTTAGGGATGGATGGTATTTAGAAAGGCATGAGGGCAATCCTAGACAGGGCACTGCTGTCAGATTTGTGAAGTTAGAGAGACAGAAAGTTCAACGCTGACAACTTGTCTAGACATCTCAACTCCTCGTTTAAAGAATTCACCAGGCAGCATTTGCCACTCATAATGTTCCCCCTCACACATCACTGACTGGCCTAAGAGGGAAGTGGGGGGGGTACGGAAATGGGGGTAGGTGTCTTAAGGTGAATAGTGGGTATATTTTCTTTCTTTTTTTTTTTAACACCAATCATTGTTCCTCTTGCTTCTTCAGAAGCGTTGCTGTTTGATTTTTGGTACCTGTGTGAACTCGCCCTCTCGCCCCCCCACCCCATCCCCGTTTCCTTTGGATTTTCTGCTCACACCTGAATAAAAGGAATTTCTAGAGAATTATTCATTGGAAGAGCTGGAATATCTATCCCAGTCTTTGGGTTTCTAGAAGCAGCAAAGTTGGGCAGTCTTTGTAACCAGTGGAAGTGCTTTGCAAAAGGAAAAAACAAAACTCTCCTCCGGATTCAGCCTCTCTCGTTTCCCAGGAAAGACTAAAGGGCACCAGTCCGATCAAGGATCTTGGGCCAAGTCTAGGCATCCCATCTGATAGGAAGGCAGAGCAGCTGGATGCATGGAACATCTGGATCTACAGAGATCTCCTAGCGCCCTCTGCAGCCAGCCTGGCCTGGGGCCGGTGGGCTAGTGGGAACTAGCCGCCTCACACCCCTCCAACTCCCTACCACACCCCTGGACCCCACCCAGTCCCGTCTACGAGTAAGGCGGGAGTCCCTGACAGAAACAGGGCGTGGGGATCCAAGAGCCCAAGGAACCCAGGGCCGTTGAGGACGCTCCGCCCGCTGTGAACTTCCTCCCCCCCCCCCTCCCCCCCACCCGCCAGCGCCCGGTGGCGGGGCGCTGGAGACACGCGGCTGCTTTCTCGGTGCACTTGGGGCGCTCTTCTTTCCCCATTCGCGCACAACTTCTGAGCTGTGTGCGGCTTATTGGATGTCCCGAACAGGGAGAGCATGGCTTGGAAAGAAAGTCGAGAGGCTGGCCCCCCAGGAGTGGCCATCTGGAAGGCGGTGATTATCCTTCTCTGCCACCGGATCCCGAGGATCCATCCCTACAACTTGGACACGGAAAACCCGCTACTCTTTAATGGACCCAACGGGACCCTGTTTGGCTATTCGGTCGTCTTGCACAGCCATGGGGACAACAGATGGTGAGTACAATTGTTTCAGGGTTTTCCACTTGCGGGGAGGCTTTAAAACCCGTGCCTTGAAGTGACTCCCTGCTTAAAATTTTTTTCTCTCAAAGGAAGAAAGCGCTCAGAAGAAGCAGTGCCAGCCACCCTGCAGTGCTAGGGCAGTTGATAGACATCTCCCAGATGAATTTGCCCTAGAGGCAAACTTATCTTGAAGTTGAAGCGCCCAGAGACGGGGTGGGGGGGAAGGGGGGAGGAGTGAGTGATCTTGGAAGAACCTCGCTTAATTCGGAGGTGAGCACATTGGGCATCATAGGAAGTGAGCACATTGGGCATAGTAGGGAGCCAGTCAATCAACTAGCCTTTATTAAGCGCCTATTACGAACCGAGAATGTGAGTTGCAGCAGTCTCCTGAGTCGTGAGTCAAAAGTTGGGAGTTGTGGAGATGTGTGCTCTTTCCTTCCCGATTTTGTCCGGCTTCTGAGCTGTGTGGGATGATCTTTTACTATTTCTGTTTTTGCGCCTGCGTGTGTGTTCCTTGAGCTAGGCTTGTGGTGGGAGCCCCCACTGCCAACTGGCAAACCAACGCTTCAGTGGTCAACCCCGGTGCAATTTTCAGATGCAAGATTGGAGAGAACCCTAACCGGACTTGCGAACAACTCCAGCTGGGTGAGTTCAGTAGGGGAATTACCATTCATTTGTACCTGAAAACAAAGAGATTTCTTTGGAAACTGGTTGTAATGCGTACTTACACTTTCGCATTAAATCATTGGGATTCCCCCCTCCCCCTTTACACTGCCAAAAAGTTTTCATGGCTACTAGCCACAGTGAGGTTTGCCTTTTGCTCAAGATAGTAATTTCAAAACTATTGAAAAGAGAAGGTATTGAAGAAGATATATTTTATTTAAAAGGACAAGTCCTGATAAACCCCTTCTTTCTTTGCTAGTGTTTCTTCAGCCCAGGCACATGCTTTGTCAAGTTTTTAGCACAACATACTTTAAAATGATCCCAGATATAAAGTAGAATATTCTTGAAACTTTCCTGAAAGTGGCAGTAGAGTTTGGATCCTTTTAAGCCAAGAATGGGAGTTTTAATAATCACTCTTTGATTACTCAACTTTGTTAATAGAACAAGTTTAAAATCAGATCAAAAATTGCCATTAGAATTAAGAGCACATCTTGTCATTTAGCATCAGAATTTTGGTACAAGCACAAGCAGTATTTTCCCTCATTAACAACAAAGCAATATACAAAGTTGGCAGCCCCTCATTAATATAATTAAAAAGAAAAGAAACTTGACGTATCTCTAGCAAAGTTGTCAGTGGTGTTAAATTTAACTTTTTCCTAAGCACAATATATTGAAACCAGTAGTTCTTTCAAAATCACCCTTCCCCCCTTAGTAGCTGGGTTTTTAAAATGTTGTTCTAATTGTGACAGCTTTAGAAATCTTTCCTTAGTTTGGGGATGGGAAGATCCAAATCAAAAGCTATTTTTTTTCATAGTACAAAGATATAGCCCCCAGTTGAAGAATGTATTGTGGATTTACTATGCCACGAATTTCCCTCCCAAACCAAATTCAGTGATGCCTCCAAAATACCATGCCCACAGCTGTTTGGGATCTTATTATTGAGCTGGAGATTGTGACTTAAAAATAGAGTAAGAACCATTTCCACTTTTACAGTCTTACCTTCCCAAAGGCAAAAGGCAGAATATATCCTTAGATAAGTGACCATAGAATTATTTTGTAAAATGTATTTTTTCATTGTGTACCATTTTTGAGAGGAGGGCGCCTGATAAGGAAGAGACTAGAAATTGTGCAGTAAAGTCTTCAAGAAGGCAAGTTTGTTTTTTAGAAAAAGACACTGGAAGGTGGAGGATTGTTTGTGATTAAGAGATCTATCAGAGGAGCTGACAAATGCTCAGAGGAAAATAAGTAAATCTTCCTATTGTCTTGGTTTGGCCTTGGTTATCAGAGCTTCACAGCAACTGCTTTTTAGGAATAGGAAATACATGCTACCCCAGGAATTCTGGAATCAGCTGAAAGAGGAAGGGTTCACATTTCAATATACTTTTCACAATTTAAAATTAAATGTGTATATTTGCCTACCAGATGAGCAGAGATTATATACATATGGGGTAATTTTAGGAATACTCTTCAGAAGGGAAAGTTGTCAGAAGTACAGATTACTAGGCATTGTTGAGTTCATAGCCATCTATAAAGGGGATGAACATACCCTTACATACATACCCATACATAAAGGGAACAGTGTTAGAGTGAGACCTGGGTTCAAATTCTGATCCAAAGGCTTAATAGTTGTGATCCTGAGCAAGTGATAAGTTCTTTGCACTTCAATTTACTCATTTGTAAAAATGGAGAATATGTTACTTTACTCAAAGAATTATTGTGAGGAAAATACTTTCTAAATCTTATGTGTTGACACATGCTGTCCCTAGGGTTCAGACTTCAGTGAAGAATTGAGTTTTGGTGAAATGCTTTAACATGTGTCAGGGGCAGGATTTGAACACAGGTCTTTTGGCTCTGAGGTCAGTTTTCAATTTATGTCTACCTCATGCTACCTCTCTATACATTCTGCCCAGCCTCTGATATATAGCTGTATGACCCTGGACAAGTTAACTAAATTTCATAGTTTCCTAGTCAGTTTTCTAAGATCATATATGAGTTGCAGAGAATGTGCTAACCTGCATGAGTAGAGGGAGATTTCTTATCTGGGAGTTCCATATATCAAGAAAATAACAAGTCCAGTCCTTACCCCAATTTAAAGGTGGCTGAGTTGCCATATTTGGCAAGAAACAGTTTTCTTTCATATAGAAAGTGATGGGGTAGAGTCTGTCACTCATTTTGTATTCTGTATTCTCAGTGCTTATTGAAATGCCTTGTATACAATGAGTACTTAAGCTGGGTATATTCAAGGGTCACTAAGATTATATGAGGTGTACCATTAATTAATACCAGAAATTAGGTCCAAAATGATGTCTCTCTTTCTAGCCTTGAAAGCTATATAGTTATTTCAGTGATGTTTCAATTGCAGAATCTAGTTTTGGCATTTTAATTTTGAATTGAATCACACAGGGTTATCCATCTCATTATTATTTAGAAAGACATATTTTTTTATTTTTAAAAAGAATTTTTTGGGGGGTTAGGCAGTGGAGTTAAGTGACTTGCCCAGGGTCACACAGCTAGTAAATGTTATATGTCTGAGGCCAGATTTGAACTCAGGTCCTCCTGAATCCAAGGCTGGTGTTCTATCCACTGTGCCACCTAGCTGCCCTGACATATTTTTTAAAAATTAGTATTACCCCTTTCTTATTCATCCATTTAGTATACCAGTCTTGAGGCTGAATGACCCTTTCCTGGGGGAAAAAAGAGATTAATCTATCAATCTACCTGTCTAAGGAAAGGTAGTTTGGAGAGGTATAGGGTAAATCAGATTGGATTGAGATTTTGTACATGTGGTTCAAGCTTTGACTCTGCTGTGTGACCTTGAGAAGTCACCTTACCTCTCTGATTTTTTCTCCTTCTGAAAGATGGATAGATTGATATTTGCATGAGCTGCCTTAGAGGTTTTTGTAAGAAAAGTATTTTTAAACTGAAAAGTGATTACATAAATGAGTTATTTTATTCAAAAAGAATGTATGTCAGACCCTAAGGCAATTTCAAAAGAAAATCTTTTTCTAAAAATCTTGGAATAATATTATTTTAGTTCCCTATCCTCTTCGCCTATAAACGTATAATATTCTAAAGTGACTCATATAAAGGGAAAAACATATTTACTTGATTGTATAAGTATTACTGTTTGTTAAATCAATCTCATCATTGACCCTTCCATTATCTACATTTGTCAGACCTCTGGAGTTTTGTGTTCAGTTCTGAACAACCCCTGTAAATAAAATGAGACAGCTAGTGACACAGTGGATAGAGTTCTGGGCCTGTAGACTGGGAGACCTGAGTTAAGAACCAGCATCAGACACTTATTAGCTGTTTGACCGTGGGCAAATTGCTTAATCCCTGTATTCTCCAGCTTCCTCTATGAAAAAATGTGTATGATAATAGCACCTATGTCACCAGGATCAATGAGATAACATTTGTAAAGCTCTCAGAATAGTAGCTTTCTTTTAAGGGAAGGCAGGAGGAAAGGAAGGAGGAAGAAAGGGAAGATTTAAGATTGGAAGGCATAGACATTTAAAGGGCATCATGAAGTTTGGTCAAATGCCAAAAGGGAGGTTTGGTAGAAAAAAGTGTCAAATGGTTGATTAGGTGTTTTTGTAACATTATTCAGAGATAGATGATGTTTCCTGGAATCAGAAAGAAAGAAAATTTGCTGAGTACAATATTAAGTTTACCTACTACTAATAATAATGAAATAAAACCTTGATCTTTGCAATAATAGTGGGCAAGAATATTGGTTAGAGTTGAAGTGAAGATTAATTCATACAGGTGAGGACAGAGCTTTAAGCCCTTCAAAAATAGCATATGTGGGGAGGAAAAAAGCTGAAAAAAATTCACACATGCATACATACACACACACACACACACACACACACACACACATACATACCCCTTTTGTTTTCTTTTGTTTTGCTTTTTTCCAGTGGCATGAGATTATGGGTGCGAAACATATTCTGTTACACTCCATTGATGTGTTGGCTGGTTTTGCTGAACTTCCCTTGTTTTGTTTTGTTTTTTTCCTCTTTCTTTTATTACTTTTTTTGTTACAAGAGATGGTCCACAGGGTAGTGAGAGGAAGAGATTTTTTTTTTTAAAAAAGAGAGACAGGGAAAGGTAAAGAGAGAAGGAAAGGGAGGGAGGTGGAAAGGAAGGGGGGAAGAGAGACAGAGAGAGACAGAGAGAGACAGAGACAGAGACAGAGAGACAGAGACACAGAGACAGAGAGACAAAGAGAGAGAGAGAGAGATAATAAGAATGAATGGCAATAAATACCAAGTAAAAAAAATCCTAGAGATGTTTACTCTTTGCTAAGAAATAATAAATTGTATAGTAAATAGCAAATGGAAATAGTAGCTTTACTATTTACTAAGCACATAGTAGGTGCTTAATAAATCCTTCCTCTCATTCCCCTTTCCTCTTTTCCTTTTTTCTTCCTTTTTTCCTTCCTTCCTTCTCTCCCTCCCTTTCCTCCCCATCTATTTTTCCTTCTCTTTCCTTCTCCCTCCTTCCTTTCTTTCTCTTCCCTTCACTCCCTCATTCCTTCCCTCCTCCATTCCTTCCCTCTCTCTCTCCTTCTTTTCCTCCATCTCTTCTTTCCCTCCTTCCTTTCCCTCATCCCTTCATTCCCTCTCTTTCTTTCCTCCTCTACCTCCCTTCTTCCCACTATCCTTTTTCTTTCCTTTCCTCATTTCCTTCCTCCCTTCTTCCCTTCCTCCCTTCCATCCTTTCCTCCCTTCCCATCCCTTCCCTTCTTTTATCCTCTCCTCTCCTTTCTTCTTCCCTTTATCCTTTCCTCACCAGCCAGCTGGAGTGTTGCCACGAGAAGGGAACCAGACTGATGAAAAATTTGGAAAACATATCATATAGGAGTTGATTAAAGATGATAGAATGATAGAGAAGGGAACTCGAGGTTATTTATTACAGATGAGGAAACTGAGGTCAGGAGAGTTTAAGTGTGCCCATGATCATACTGGTAGTTGTGGCAGAGCTGGGATTTGAACCCAAGTACTTGGCCTTCAAATTTGCTGCTCTTTCTACCATGTATACTAAAACTATATATCCAATTGGGAATATTTAGCCTAAAAAAGAAAAAAAAAGTGATAGAGGGACATGATGATTTTTCTCAAATAATTGAAAAGTTCTCGTATCAGGGAATGGAGGTGCTCTGAATAGCTCCCTGAAGGGAGCTAGGACATAATCAGGACAAGTGAGTAGAAATTTAAGTGAAGCACATTAAGGCTCAATGTAAATAACTTTATGGCATAAAAATTGAAATGGGCTAACTGTAGCAAGGTTGCTATTACCAAAAGTATTCAAAAAGAGGCTAGGAAGTGTATCAGAACATTGTGAAGAGAAGTGCTGCATTGGATAGCATGGGATATTTCTAAGTGTCCCCCCCACCCCCAACTTTTAGATTTTATAGACTAGATTAGAGAGATAGAATAAATTAGGAGAGAGTGAGACATAAATGAATGGGAAGTATTCCAGGTCTGAAACTGATAATAAGAGATGAACAAGCAAAAAGTTTGTTCAAAAAGGTCACTAATGGCCTCTGTGTCCTGTCTTTGTCTCCGGATTTATTTTCCAAATGAGATTTATACCTACATGTACAGTATGTCAGAGGGCCTTAGGACCAAAAGATTGCCCTTTGAAGGCCAGAACTCTACAAAATGCAGAGAAGAAGAGGACTAGAATATTGAATGTCAAGACCTAGGTAGGAACCAAAGAGCGTAAGAGGAAGAAATATACATACATACATACATACATATATATATATATACACACACACACACACACACAGAGAGAGAGAGAGAGAGAGAGAGAGAGAGAGAGAGAGAGAGAGATAGACATATATGTAGGCAGTTGGAGGAGAACAGGAAAAGAAAAACTTTAAAATGATGTTCGAGTAATATGAAAAGGTAAAGAAACCCAGCATCTAGAACACGAAGGGTTAAAAAGTTATGATTAGAAAAAATAGACATCTGAATTATAGACAGCTAAACTATACTAGTGGGGGACCTCAACCTCCCCCTTTCTGAGCTAGATAAATCTAACCACAAAATAAACAAGAAAGAAGTTAAGGAGCTGAATAGAATATTAAAAAAGTTAGGTATGATAGATTTCTAGAGAAAATTGAATGGGGATAGAAAGGAATATACTTTTTTCTCGGTGGTACATGGCACATACATAAAAATTGACTAAGTACTAGGGCATAAAAACCTCACAATTCAATGCAGAAAGGCAGAAATATTAAATGCATCCTTTTCAGATCATGATGCAATAAAAATTATATGTAATAAAGGGCCATAGAAAGATAGACTAAAAAATAATTGGAAACTAAATAATCTAATCCTAAAAAATGAATGAGTCAAACAACAAATCATAGAAACAATCAATAACTTCATTAAAGAGAATGACAATAATGAGACAATATACCAAAATTTATGGGGTGCAGTGAAAGCATTTCTTACAGGAAGTTTTATTTCTCTAAATGCTTACATGAATAAAATAGAAAAAGAGGAGATGAATGAATTGGGCATACAACTAAAAAAGCTAGAAAAAGAACAAATTAAAAATCCTCAATTAAACACCATGTTAGAAATATTGAAAACAAAGGGAGAAATTAATAAAATTGAAATTAAGAAAACTATTGAACTGATAAATAAAACTAAGGGCTGGTTTTATGGGAAAAAAACCCAATAAAATAGATAAACCTTGGGTTAATTTAATTCAAAAATAGAAAGAAGAAAACCAAATTACCAGTATGAAAAATGAAAAGGGTGAATCCACCACTAAGGAAGAGGAAATTAACACAATAATTAAGAAATATTTTGCCCAACTGTATGCCAATAAATTTGACAGTCTTAGTGAAATGGATGAATATTTACAAAAATATAAATTGCTCAGCTTAAGAGATGAGGAAGTAAAATACTTAAGTAACTCTATTTCAGAAAAAGAAATTGAACAAGCCATTGATGAACTCCTTAGGAAAAAATCTCCAGGGCAAGATGGATTTACAAGCGAGTTCTTTCAAACATTTAAAGAACAAACAATTCCAATACTATATAGACTATTTGGGAAAATGGGTGAAGGAGTCTTACTAAATTCTTTTTATGGGAATTCTTTTATGGAAAGAGTCAAAACAGAGAAAGAAAATTATAGACCAATTTCCCTAATGAATATAGATGCAAAAATTTTAAATAAAACATTAGCAAATAGATTACAGCAACTTATCACAAGAATAATACACTATGACCAGGTAGGATTTATACCAGGCATGCAGGGCTGGTTCAATATTAGGAAAACTATCAGCATAATTGATCATATCAACAACAAAACTAACAGAAACCACATGATCATCTCAAAAGATGCAGAAAAAGCTTTTGACAAAGTACGACACCCATTCCTATTGAAACACTAGAGAGCATAGGAATAAATGGAGTCTTCCTTAAAATAGTAAGTAGCATCTATCTAAAACCTTCAGCAAGCATCATATGTAATAAGGACAAGCTAGAAGCATTTCCAATAAGACCAGGGGTGAAACAAGGATGTCCATTATCACCACTGTTGTTCAATATTGTACTGGAAATGTTAGCTTTAGCAATAAGAGAAGAAAAATAAATTGAAGGTATTAGAACAGGTGAAGAAGAAACAAAGCTATCCCTCTTTGCAGATTTTATGATGATATACTTAGAAAATCCTAGAGAATCTAGTAAAAAAAAACTACTTGAAATAATAAACAACTTTAGCAAAGTTGCAGGCTATAAAATAAACCCACCTAAATCATCAGCATTTCTCTATATTACCAACAAAGCCCAACAGCAAGAGATAGAAAGAGAAATTCCATTTAAAGCTACTGTAGACATTATAAAATATTTAGGAGTCTACCTACTGAAACAAACCCAGGAACTATATGAACACAATTATAAAACACTTTTCACACAAATAAAGTCAGATCTAAATAATTGGAAAACATCAGTTGCTCATGGGTAGGCTGAGCTAATATAATAAAAATGACAATTCTACCTAAGCTGATTTACTTATTCGGTGCCATACCAATCAAACCACCAAGAATTATTTATAGAGCTAGAAAAAATAATAACAAGATTCATGTGGAAAAACAAAAAGGTCCAGAATATCAAGGGAACTAATGAAAAGAAATGCAAGGGAAGGAGGCCTAGCCATTCCAGATCTTAATCATATTACAAAGCAGCAATTACCAAAACTGCTTGGTACTGACTAAGAAATAGTGTTGGATCAGTGGAATAGGTTAGGTATGCATGAGACAGTAGTCAATGACTGTAGTAATCTATTATTTGATAAACCCAAAGACCCTAGCTTCTGGGATAAGAGCTCACTATTTGACAAAAACTGCTGGGAAAACTGGAAAAGAGTATGGCAGAAACTAGTCATAGACCAAAATCTCACACTATATACCAAAATAAAGTCAAAATGGGTTCATGATTTAGATATAAAGGCTGATACTATAAGCAAACTGGGAGAGCAAGGAATAGTTTACCTATCAGATTTATGGAGAACAGAAGAATTCTTGACCAAACAGGAGATAGAAAACATTACGAAATGCAAAATGAATAACTTTGGTTACATGAAATTGAAAAAATTTTTGCATAAACAAAGCCAATGAAACCAAGATTAGAAGGAAAATAGAAAACTGGGAAAGAATTATTATAACCAGTGTCTCTGATAAGGGCCTCATTTCTAAAATATATAGAGAATTAAGTCAAATTTATAGGAATACAAGTCATTTTCCAATTGATAAATGGTCAAAGGATATGAATAGGCAGTTTTCAGATGAAGAAATTAAAGCCATCCATAGTCATATGAAAAAATGCTTTAAATCACTATTGATTAGAGAAATACAAATCAAAACAACTCTGAGATACCACATCACACCTATCAGAATGGCCAACATGACAAAATAGGAAAATGGTAAATGTTGGAGAAGATGTGGGAAAATTGGAACACTAATGCATTGTTGGTGGAGTTGTGAAATGATCCAACCATTTTGGAGAGCAATTTGGAACTATGCCCAAAGGCCTATAAAAATGTTTATACCCTTTGACCCAGCAATAGCACTCGTAGGACTGTATCCCAAAGAGATCGTACAAATGGGAAAAGGACCCACATGTACAAAAATATTTATAGCAGCTCTTTTTGTGGTGGCAAAGAATTGGAAATTGAGGGGATGCCCATCCATTGGGAATGGCTGAACAAGTTGTGGTGTATGAATGTAATGAAACAGTATTGTGCTATAAGAAATGATGAGCAAGCAGACTTCAGAAAATCCTGGAAAGACTTGAATAGACTGATGCGAAGTGAAATGAACAGAACCAGGAGAACGTTGTACACAGTAACAACCACATTATATGATGACTAATGTTGGTAGACATAGCCCTTCTCAGCAATGCAAGGATCTAAGACATCTCCAAAGGTCTCATGATGAAAAATGCTATCCACATCCAAAGAAAGAACTATGGAATTTGAATGCAAATTGAAGCATACTATTTGCTATTTTTTTCTCTTCTGTTGTGTTTTGTTCCCTCTTTCTGGTGGTTCCTCCTATTGGTTCTAATTCTTCCTTATAATATCACTAATGTGAAAATATGCTTAATAGGAATGTGTATGTATAGCCTATATCAGATTGTGGGCCATCTTGGGGAGGGAGGCGGGGAAAGATGGGGAGAAATATTTAAAACTCAAAGCTTATGGAAGTGATTGTTGATAAATCAAAATAAATTAATTTAAAAAAATAGAAATTTAAAGGGCTTTGTAAAGTTGGCCAAATGCCAAAAGGGGAAAGAGTTTTAAATGGCATATAAAAAAAACTGAAAAAATTGCACCACCTCCCCCACCCCTTTTGTTTTCCAGTGGTATGAGATTATGGGTGTGAAACATTTTATATTTTGTCACACTCTGTTGATGTGTTGGCTAGTTTTACTGAACTTCCCTTGTTTTTTTTTCTTCTTCCTTCTTTTATTACTCTTTGTTACAAGGGATGGTTCACAGGGTAGTGAGAGGAAGAGATACATTTAGAAATGAGGTGATATAAAAAACAAAAGGTACGTTTAACATTAAAAAAAGAGAGTGAGAGAAAGAATGGCAATAAATGTCAATTAAAGAAATCCTAGAATCATGTAAATCCTTTATCCTTCCTGACTATGATTATAGGGAGAATTAGACCCAGAAAACCTTTTAATTATAACTGTGTACTGCCCTGGATTTTCTTGCTTCTTGGTATGATCAACCTTGATCAGTTGCCAGTCAAATGATATTATTGAACTTTTATTTATTTATTTTGCTGAAACCTAAGGTACTTTATAGAACTCACCAGCATGTGATTTCCATGATCAAAGTGTTTTTAGATTTCTAAAAGGAGCAGAAGAGGATGAGTGCCAGTTTTGTGTGATTTTGACCCCCTTTTGAGAAGGGTGCCAGTTCACTAGAATCTAGGACCTATTTCTACTTATGAATGAAGCTTCCCTTAGAATTAGAAATAGAAAGGACTAATTTGAAGTAAACCCAATAAACACAAATTAGGTGAGTTATTCACTGTTCATATTTGTTGTTTCAACAGTCTGCCTTGCCTTATGAAGAATATTTAGTTAGTAAAAGTACAGAAGATATCATTTTCCCTATTATACAATAGCATCCCTATTGTTCCCAGTGTCAGTACTCTAATTTAATTATAATATTTTGAATTTTAAATCAGCCAAGGAACATTTTAAACTGTTTCTGCAATCTTTGACCAATAAAAATATTTTCTTAAGAACTCTGAGAGGTATAGGTCAAGGTGATCCGTATTTCATTATAAAGTGACATTACTTCACATAGTGAGGTGCTGAATTCTTCTGCTTGAGAAAGCTGTGCTTTGTGTATTAGTGCTCAGGGAGGTCTTCCTCACTTTCTTCTCTAAGTTTTAGGATTTAGGTAGGGGTACCCAGCCACACTGGTGACATAGTGTTTGAGGGTGCTGAATCTTATTCTCCCGCTGTTCCTACAGACTTAAGGCAGGATCATGACCTTTAGCTGGGTAAGTGGGAGATTAGGGGAAAACACAGTTAGCTTAATATGCCTTAGAGGGATTCTTTATAGAGGATTCACTTTGAACTTGTTCTGGGGGTGTGAGCATTCCCCCCACCTTTTTGGAAGGCAAATTTAACTTCTAGAGTGCAGCTTCTATTGTGGATGTATTTACTTAACTACATAATTCAGTAAGCATTATGGAGCGCTCTCCTTTAAAAGGCAGACAGGTTTCTAGTGGAGGTGCAGAGCCAAAGATGGATTTTTTGACCTCATGGCATTGTCAATAAATCAAAGGGATTGACTGAAACATGAGAATGAATATGAGGCAGCCTGGAGTAATGCATTAATGGGTAGAATTCTATATATACTTGGAGGCAGATGTGGATTTGAATATCGCCTTGATACTGCCTTTATTATAAAAAAGCTATAGCAAATCATGTAACCTCTTTGAAACTCAGTTTCTTCACCTGTATAATGGGGATACTAATATCCATAGTATCTCCCTCACAAAGTTTTCAATGCATATAAAGTGCTAGATAAATATCAATTATTATTGTTATTATTATTATTATTATCATTACTGTTTATTTAACTCATTAAACATCAAAGTGAATCCTTTAACTTTGGCGCTTTGAACAAATTCGCATGTTAGTTATCTCCTAAAAGGGTAAACAAATGAACTTGCTATTTAACTGATTAAAAGTGGAAAGCATTTCTTAGTCTCTTAACTTTAAAAGAAATTTATGCTAGTTAAGAGAAATTAAATACCAAGTAACCTTTAAACAAAATGTCTTTTCTTATTATAATGCAACTTCTTGACTAAGGTCAGAAAAAGAAGAAACATTCTTACCCCTTGCCATGAAATGTTCATGTTGAAATACAAAGGAGGTTTTCTTGAGAGTGAAACACCGAACCACTCCTATTTCAGGAGCAGACTGTACTCTCTTTTTCATGTGTGTGTGAGACTTGAGTGTATCCTACCTAAAAGAACTGACTAGATTCTAAGGGCTTCTCAGTCCCTGGGTTTCTGCATTAAGCCATGAGTCAAATTCTATAAAAGCTGTATTTACATGCTATTCTTTTTAACAAATGAAGGAAAGTTAGATAACAAAAGCAGAAAGTAGAATGTATAAACAAAAAAAAAACATTTGAAATGTACCATAAATGAGAAATACATTATTCTCTGTACAATACAAACTGTCATAGTAATTGGTGATGTATCAGTGATCATGCAATCAGCATTCAAGATTTCACCTTCAAATTGGACCAATCAGTTTGCAGTGGAGGATCTAAACAGGCAGAATCCTGGGAGACATCTCTTCACCTCTGATGCAGTGTGGTCTTGACCTTCTGATACTTAGCCTTGGGCCCAGCACAAAGGGATAGCTGCCTCAGGTCAAATACTAACTAAGCCTCTGCATTTTACATAGGGGCCTTCACAGAATAGAGCTGATCATCAATAATCATGCTCCCAAGTAGAAAAATAAAAGAAAGCCCTGTATTTAAAAAAGCATCACCATAATCTTCATTAATTATGTATACTTATATATTAATTATTATATATTAAAATATTAAATAGGGATAATACGGACTAGACTTATGGTTTCATTGGTATAAGGAAACCTAACACTACAAATCCCGGTTGTCACTTTCTATGGCAACTTATGGTTTTAGAGTATTGCCTAGAGTTGAGAAGTTGTGAGGCTCATCCAGGGTCACATGACCAGTATATCTCAGAAAAGGGACTTGAACCCAGGTCCAACTAAGACAGACTTGGAGGGCAGCTCCATAACCATTAAGCAACAGTATTTGTCATGCAGAAATCATTTTTTATGTGCTCCTTCTAGACTTATTACCAAAGATGGGTCAGAAATTCCTCTTGCTGCAGAATGGGATAATCTAAGTAGAGTACTAAATTTATTAACAAAGGGGTTTCGTGGCAAAAGAGCACTAGGACAGGGGCAGGTAGGTGGCACAGTGGACAAAGCACTGGCCTGGAATCAGGAGGCTCTGAGTTCACATCTAGCCTCAGACACTAGCTGTGTGACCCTGGGCAAGTCACTTATCCCTCATTGCCTCCCCCAAAAATAATTAAAACAAGAATAAAAAAGAACACTAGATAGGATTTGAGATTCATGGATTCTTCCAGAATCATAAGACCTGGAAAGGATGTCAAAGGTCATCTAGTCCAACCCTGTCATTTTACAGATAAAGAAACTGAGACCTAGGAAAGTTGAAACTTGCCCAAGATCATGTAAGTAGTATGAGAAGAAAGATTTCAACCCAGGTCCTCTGATCCATTGTGCTTTCTGCTGTTTCACACTCCCAAAACAGGTTTCTGATATTTTGTCAATCAACAAGTATTTATTAAGGGTTCACTATCTGCCAGGCACTGTGCTTAGCACTGACAATACAAATACAAGTAGAAAGCTTACAGACAATGCATGAATGGAATATGAAAAGGGGGTTCAGAGGTACTTGGCATGGATGCTTGATAGAGGAAGTTCAGAGTACAACTTGGAGAGGAATGAAACGTGACTGACTTGGGAATCCTCAAATGGCGGATCTGCAAGGAGCCATCCAATCAGAGAGGGAGGCTGCAGGTGCAAAGGGCACTCCCAGAGTGTCAGTTTCCAGGCTGGAGTGAGGATCTGTCTCATTCCTCTTCAGGCTGCCCTCTGGACTTTTTCTATTACATCCTTGCTCTTTATCCTAAAGTCTCACTCCAGCCCTGGAATTCACATATCAAATCCACATCTTTTGAGGTTGACAAGCCCCAGTCTGCCACTAATCCATCCTGTGACCTTTGGCAAGTGTCACTTTCCTTCTCAGAATCTTATTTATCTCACCCGTAAAAGGAGAGAGGAGGCATGGTCAAAACAAATCAATCAATTTCAGCACTTTTTTACTTAAATTCTATGATTCTACTAGTCTACATTTCAATACCAAGGGTAAAAATATCATAGAAGACACAGAAGTGCATTCTGGGAGAGGGATTCTTTCTGTGTGGCATTCCTATCCTCCCTTATCTGTAGGCAAAGGGAGCTCCAGATCCCTAGTGCTTTTAGCACATTTGGAATATTTATGCCTCTTCCAGGATCCTCTGTGCCTAGTGATATACCCTAGCTCATCCAATTCAATCTAATACAATGCAATAAATATTTATTGAATGCCTACCATGTGCCAGATAGTGTGCTAAGTGCTGGGGATACAATTAATAAAAATTTGTTTTAGTTAACTAATTTATTAATTAATGGTCTATCCTTGATGGTGGTATACTGGATAGTGTGCTGCACCTGGAGTCAGGAAAACCTGAGTTCAAATCTGGCCAGGGACACTTAATAGCTTTGTGGCTCTGGGTAAGTCACTTAACCCTGTTTGCCTCAGCTTGTTCTTGTTCAGTCATGTCATTCTCATTGTGACCCCATGTGAGGTTTTCTTGGCAGACATATTGGAGTTGTTTGCCATTTCCTTCTCCAGCTCATTTTACAGATGAGGAAACTGAGGCAAACAGGGTTAAGTGACTTGCCCAAGGTCACACAGCTAGTGTCTGAAACCAGATTTGAACTCAGGAAGATGTCTTTTTGACTCTAGACCCAGTGCTCTATCTACTGCTTCACCTAGCTGCCCCAGTTTTCTCATCTGTAAAATGAGTTAGAGAAGGAAATACAAACCACTCCAGTATCTTTGCCAAGAACACCCCATATAGGGTCACAAAGAGTTGAACACAACTGAAATGGTTGAACAACAACTTTAACTTTCATGTCATCTCCTTAGTAATATTGAAGCTTGGATCTGCCTTAGGCAGGACTGTTGCCTCCCTGACACTGCTGATAATGTATTACCAAGATTAGGATTTTCACTGTTTCTCACCAAGGCTGTATTTGTTCGGAGGAGCTATGTTCCAAGATTTATTAATTTTTATATCACTATAATGGAATATTTTAGCTAGCTGAGAGTTAACATACATGCTATGTGTGGATTGCCAATTTTTAAAGAATTCAGATACAGTAAAACACATCCATCATGGGAATTAAGATTGAATAAAATTTAATGTTTATTTGATGATTCAAAAAGAGTATTAGCAATTGTACTTCAGATTTGCCACTGTAAAATTCAATTATCCTAAAATATAGTACTATGGTCATATGAACTTTCTAATTGTTGTCCTCTGGGCAAATGGGAATTCTCTTTATCAAGCAACATGCAAACATTTCTATAGGAACTTTCCCAGGACTTCAAGTGAATAGGATTCTTAACTTCTTACAGCTTATTCCAGTATCCCTTTATATACTTGGCCTTATCTCAATGGAATGAATAGACCTGGCATATAGTAAGTAACTAATAAATGCTTTTGAACAGAAAGACTAATATGTTTTCCAGCTCTAGAATTCTGTGAATTATGATCCATCAGAAGGTCCCTTTTATTAATTTTCTTTCCCCCACTGGCCCCTACCTCAAAATTTTATCCTCTGAGCCAAACTCTTGGTTTACATAGTAGAATACATTTGAAAAAAATGTGGGAAGTTACTATTAAACCAGTAATTACTTCTGTCCGATTAGCTTAGTTAGCTCTATCACCAAAAGACAAATGTCTTGCTTTTGAAATTCCAGACATGTTATTTTTTGAAAAATCGCACCTGTTTTTATTTTGTTAAGACACAAAATGACCCATGACTCCTATAGATCTGTCACTTCTGAAGTCACCCCTCCCTAAGGCAGGGAGTATTATTAATATTTTCATTTGTTAGGGTAACATAACTCACTAATCTTATTGCTTTCTAGCAATTTACCAAGTTATCACTCTCGAGGGACAGGATTTCCATTCCCTTTAGTTTTTTTGATGGTAGTTTTCTATAATACATTCCAGATTGCATCTTCTGCCTAATACTTACTTGATCATTCACTTGTACTTTGGATGACACCCCGATGATGAAAAAAAAAGATCCTTTTGGCAACAACCATGAAGTTAAATATTGGAAAACTGGCACCTAGCTCGTTGTGTTCATGTGGCTGGGACAGTTCTGCCCAAGTTTCTTGTGCTTGGGGTGAATGCTGGCAGTACTTATGCATAAGTCCAAATCAATTCTGGGTCACAAAGGCTCCCTTAGCCAAACCACATGAGCCAAACAGCAGGCGGGGTGGGGGAGGGGGGAGGAATCTGAGTGAAGAGGGGCAGAAATTTGCTTCTGTGACAATCTCTGATGTTCCTTTCCAGCTCTAACATCTTGTATCATATGAAAACCTCAGAGTACTTAGAAACAGGAATTCTCTCACTGAGAGAGGCAATCACTCTGACTTAATTCAACACGTATTTTATTCAGTGCAGAAAATATAGCAGGTACTCTGCTAGGTTCCAGAGTCACAAAGATCAAAGTGAAGACTGGCTTGGCCTTCAAGCATTCTCCATTCTGCGTGGAACAAACAACATCTACATTGATAAGTGAATACAAAATATGTAGAAAATAAATTCAGGGAGAGGAACACCAACAGTTAGGGTGATCTGATCTGACATAGCCTCTTGCAGTTTGTACCTGAATTGAGCTTTGAAAGGAGCTCAGGATTCCCAGAGGCAGAAGTGAGGAACAAATGCATTCTTTGTATGTAGGACAGCCTGAGCAAAGACAAAGAAGAAGGGGATGGAGAATTTGGCTGGAAAATACAGTGAATAAGGGGAAGTAATTTAAAAGAAACCTGGAAAGATAGATTGGAGACAGATTGTGAAAGACTTTAAATGTCACATAGAGAAATTTGTATTTTGTCCTAGAGGCAAGAGGGATGTCACTAAAACTTCTTGAGCAGGGGAGTGACATGGTCAGGCCACCATTTTAGGAATATTACTTCGGCATATTAACAGAAAAGAGATGGGACAGGAGGCTGGATAGACTATTGTAGTTTAGGTTAGGGATGATGAGATCCAAAACTGGTATAGAAGCCATGTAGAGGAGAGAAGAGATGTTACGGAGGTAGAATTTACAAATATTGATAACTAATTGGATATGTGTGTCGGTAGGGGGAAGGAAAAGTAGAGGGGAGTGAGAGAGAATGAAACATTTGAGGAGGACTGAGGCTGTGAACTGGGGAAGTTCATGAATTGGATGGAACTAAACCAGCGTCAGGAAGGGATAGAGATTATTATCATATCTATGGGTGTTGACACTTACCAATAAACATATGCTTGTATATACATATGTATGACTCCTGGCACATTGGGTAGGTACCGTTCCAATAGGAAGAAACGAATGAGAATTGCACAGGATGGGCAGACATGGGTGGCTTGTACTCTGCATCACTGGGAGGAATAACTAGAGCAGTGAGATCCATGGAATTTTTAGAATATTGGAACATCCACACACACATCCACACAAAGTATAAATACTACATGGATGCATATGTACTGTACACATACATATGTATGTATTAACAAATGCATGTGTAAATATGTACACATACACACATTATAGTCTGAAGGGGCTCATATCTTTTTTCAGTTAAAACATCTTCTCTAGGAATCTTATGATGTTACAGATTGGAAACACTTTTTTAAAATTACATGATTTTGGAAGGATGCTATTATCATTCTTGGGTCAACTTCATCTCATTATCTTATCACTTTTATCATCTCAAAGTTGGATTACCAACATTGTCTTGTAGAGTAGAGGTTTCTGTTGTTAATTATCTGAATCTGTATTAACATAGAGAATTTTGTCTTTTTGAAGAAATACTTATGATCCCATCATTGCATGTTTAGCATCCTATAACCTCTACCTCCCCTCTACCCCATGCCTCAGTCTGGCAGAATGCTAGCTGAGAAGGTTCAGATGATATTTAGTCTGAGTCTCAGGGCCTCTATAACTTGACATTCCACATTGATAAAGGATGGTGGGACAAACTCTCAGAGTGATGCTGAGATCTGGGCTGGCTTTTGGATTTCCATTACTTTTAAGCTGTATCCTCTTTCTTGGATTCTCAGTGCAGCTTTGCTACCCAAACTCTTTATGTCCCTTCTAAATTGTAGATTCGCAAACTTTGTATAATATTTTAAGTAAGGGCTACCTGTTACTGAATAATACCAACAGATTACCTTGTACTTTTTATTTTGATCATGGTTATTTCAAGGATACCAAAAACATGGCAAGCTTTTGAATATTCATTATAAATCCTTTTTTATAATATACTTAATTTTCAGAGAGGGCTTAAATCTAAGGTGTCCTGAGCATTAAGAATTTGACCCCTTCATTTCCTAGGACTGGAAATTGTTATTTATTTTTATAGAACATCAAATAGGTTATTTATGGAGAGAAGCAACATAGTATAATGGATGGAGATCAGGTCTCAGAACCAGGAAGACCTGGGTTCAGGTTCTGCTTCTCTCACATTGGCTCTGTGATCCTAGGCAAGTCACATAACCTCTGTGTTCTGGGCAGTTCTGTAAGACTATGAGTTACTGACCTGCATTGATAAAGGGAGCATCTTCATTCAGAGAGTTCCCATTACCTTTTAAATAACAGGTCCCCTCTCTATCCTTATAATATATGCCACACATCATCCTTACATAAACAGATAACACACCAAAATGTTAAGTAGTATTATTTACATCAAAAAAGCCAAAGAATAATGATGTATATACTTGACAAAGGTGTCCACTGACATTATGGAGAACATTTAATACATGCCCCAGATCAAAGAAGGATTCCCTCTAGATTATGGGTTTTTTAACCTAGCATCCATAGATTTCACAGTCTATGGGAAAAATTAAATCTTCATTTCAAGACAATTGGTTTCCTATATGTTTTATTTTATACATTTAGAAACATTATGCTGAGAAAGGGCCCAAAGACTACCAGACTACCAAAGGGATCCAAAGTGGAACATTAGTCAGTAACGGACTTGGAAAGGCATGGATGGGGTGGGATCTTTGTTATTGGAGAAAATAAATGCATTGATGAGATCACATGCATTGGAGAATGCCATTATAAATTATACTTAATTTTCTAATATTGGAAATTTTATTATAGCATTATGGTTTTAAGTAATAGCTATATCTTAAAGTCTGAATAAATGATTAAATAATTCATACAAATGCAATTAAAGGAAATCATTTCAAAATTATATCTACTTTAAGGAGTATTTACCCTAGGTACATCTAGATAGAAATATTATTTATACTTTCTTGTTAGCTAGTTCTTGAATGGGGTTGTTTTACAGGATCTGGAGATTTTAAAGTTTCAGATACAAATACATACTTACAAATACTTAAGAAGGGATGCTGAGCCTTCAGATCAATTTCAGAAATGACTTGCATTCCTGGTGGTCCTTTAGACCAGATCACCTCAGACCATAAACCCAGCTCTTCCACTGTGAAGCTAGGTAGCCCAGGTCCAGAATAGCCCTCTCTAAATAGGAGAGAAAGGTAAAAATATTCACAGTTCTGGCTGCAAATAGTAGAATAAACTATATGACTTTATGTAGTATTGTGTTAATAAGAAATTTAGCTCATGTAAATTTAGTATAGTTAGCCATTAATGATTTGTGATCTGTCATTTTTTTGAATATGACATTGAAATTCATTGTTAATAATTATTAGAGAAGGTTTATGATTTATAGTTATTTAAACACTTGCTATAGTATATTTAAAATCTTGTTAGCTAATAACCAAGCTAAAGAAAAGGACAGTCAAAATTTTATTCTAATAAGAAGTTTAGTCATTTCCTATGCCACCACTCAACTTAAGAATTGTATTATTTTCATTTAACATAGTTTTTATTGATGTTCACTACATGCATTAGTTTGAGCTAATTAGCAACAAATGTCTCACCTATCTATGGCTAATATGTTTTATTAGATGTTGGGGAAACTTCCTAAGTTAGTGTGATTAGGAGGTTAATGTTAGAGAGAAAGTGTGGATGAAAAAAGATTGTAAGGCTTTCCAGGAGGGTCACATTAATGTACAGATTATTATTTGAGGTCATAAAAAGTGTTGCCTATTCATACAGCACTGTGGGCTCCCTCTACTGGTTGATTTAGTATCAAGATGCTGTTATTTGATTTCAGCTATCAGAAATCCAACTTGGGTAGCAATTAGGCATATTTTTTTTTTCTGACATGTTCAACTATGGACTTGGAGAAAGGAAAGAATAAAGACTTGGGTCAATAAAAAGTATATTTTTCTCTCAACTTTGTAACAATAAATCTAACTTCATTGCCTCTCCTTATAAGATTATCTTGAGTGATGAACTTCAAGAAAAATACAAAATACAAATAGTTTCCCCCTTTTAACCCCCCACCCCTCTTGTTGATAAATATACTAGAAGAAACTTTTGGAGGCCCTATGTATTAATAGAATCAAATCTCAGTGTAATTTTAAAAAGTAAGCTAGATATTTGGAAATGAGGGTCAATCACTCATTCAATAAGCACATATTAAGCACTTTTAATTGGTAGACCAATACTGTGCTGGGAGGTAGGGGATACAGAGACAAAAATGAGACCATCCCTGCCCTCAAGGACCTTACATTCAATTGGAGGTCTTCATTATTCTTTACTTTACAGAGACTTGGGACCATCTATGTCTTCAAGGAGCTTACAGTCTAATGGGGGAACACTACCCACAAAAAGCTGAAAAGCAGGTGGTAGGGGGTGGGGAGAGGTACCTGACACAGAAGCATGAAAGGAAAAATCAGAGAAGCCCTACAGTAGTATAACCAGTTGAGAAATGAGATGTCTGAGCTGAGCTCCTTCCTTAAGTGGAGGTCTTAGAGTTCATAGCTCCATTCTTCAATCAGAGGGACAGAGGGTGGTGATGAGGTGTAGTACCAAGGCTGATCTTGAAGGTTGATGAGATTTTCACTGTAATGGGATTCCTGGGGTATGGTGGAAAGGTCAGAGAGGTCCCAGAGAAGGGCAACCAGGTGAGAAATGAGAAGATGCCATAGATGTATTTGGAACAAACAGTTTAAAAAAAGTCTTAAGAAAGAATTCTGAAAATAGTGAAATAGTAAATAAACCCTCAGGTATACATAGGTACATCTGTCCTCTCTTCAATATAAAGGGTTTTTTAAGCAGCAGAGTATAAGAAAGCATGCCAATCAATAAATGCTTATCAACTGTTTTATGCATATAAATCAGTAAATGAGCACTTATTAAACACCTACTGTTTGCAGACACTGTGCTAAGTGCTGTGAATATAAAGACAAATGTGAAATATCTCCTGTACTCAAGGAATATAAAGACAAATGTGAAATATCTCCTGTACTGTGTTATAGTTCACATTCTCTATGAGGTCATGAGCTATGTATGTATCACATAATGGCATGAGGAACTAGAAGCAACCTTAGATATCTAGATGAATGCTTTTATTTAACAGATAAGGAAACTGGGGTCCAGAAAGTTTAAATAACTGTCTTGGAATTTGGAGCTGTGATGCTTCCACCTAACCACAAGACAAAGCTTCCCAGAAAGGAATCGAGATGAACATGTCAAGCTGCCATAGTAGTAGCATACTTTATATTCTGTTTCTCAGAAATGTTTACTCATAGTAATTGCATAGATTTGAACAAGGCAGTAGAGAAGAAAAACTCAAGTAGTAAGTAAACATTTTCACATTTTCTTTTTTCCAAAGGAGGAATGAGAATCTGTGAGATTTATCTACAGCATGAGCTGAGGAGAGTATGGTTCTATGTAACTTTGTCTACTGGGAAAATACATTCAGCTGTGCTTGGAATTAGTCATTCCAATTCTATAAAAGCAGGGAAAATTATCACATGTTAATTTCTGCTGACCTCTTTGATGTTAAGCCATGTAAAGTACTTTTTAAATTATAAAGTTGATTTGATTTACTAGGAGTTTAGATGAGTTAAGTATGAACTGAATTGAAAATCAGGTTATAAATCATTTCAGCATGGCATTTAGATAAAATATGAAGATAATCTGAGTTTGCTTATGTTCCTCTGTCAGGAAAATTTAACAGAATTAGCTTTCTCTTGACATTTTCAATAATCTTCAGATTTGGCCAAATCAGAAGTACTACATTACCACATGAATAACATTCTGCTCAGTGTTTGGCTTTCTGCTTCTCATTCTGGTTGAAACCAAGAGGGACAGAGGCCTATAAATATTACTTTCAAACTGGAATAAGGCTTTTTCAATTCTGATACAATTTGGAAACAGACTTGACTATTGTTGTCATACTTTAGAAATAGCAGGGCAGTAGCAGAAAAACAGATCTATATTCACGAGAATGAAAATGTCCATTTCTTTCTTCCATGAAAAGATGATTGATGCCAGCATATTTTAGTGGGGTGTCCAAATAAATGCAATTCAACATGTATTTATTTTTTAAAGTTTTTATTGATTTCATTTGTTTTGACATCAGTGTTTCCAGGCCCTTTTCCCCAGAGAGCGATACTTTACAACAGAACTCCTTAGCCTGGGGTCAATAAACTTTTTAAAAATAGTTTGATAACTGTATTTCAGTATGATTACTTTCTTTTTGATCCCATGTATTTTATTTTTATTCATTTAAAAACATTATTCTAAGAAGGGGTCCATAAGCTTCACCACACTGCAAAAGGGATCCATAACTCACAGAAAGGTTAAGAACCCCTACCTTAAAAAAGGGAAGAAAATAGGATGAGGGTGGAAGCAGTTCAGCAAAATGAACCAATAGATTACTTGAATTTGATGGTTTCTGCAGTGTTCTATAACCATAGGCTTGTTTCACAACCAACCTCTTCAAGGAGGAGAGGGAGATATATTCTCATGTTTCCTCTTTGGGGCCAAATTTAGCAAGCATTTGTTAAGGTCCTACTATGTGCTAGAAACCAAGACAGAAAAGAAAAAAAATAATTCTTGGCTTTAAGGATCTTACATTGAATTCTTAGAGTATTTTCCTCTGTTTCCATGCTTATGGAATATATTTCAAGTTAAAAATGACTGTTCTTAATTAGGTGACTAATTATAATCAAACCTTTTCTCCTATTAAATAATATAAAGTTTTCAAAGTTTTTTTTTTACCTTACTGATCATATTTTTGTAAAATCATTGATAGTGTCAAGTGGGGATCCCACAGTCACTCCTGCATATTTCTTACAAAAGTTGTTGTTGCTTGGCCTTCATTTTCAAAGAAGACCATGACATCACAGGTGATGTCTTGACTTGCATGTGAAAGGTATTGAGTTTCTGAGGGGAGGTCATCGTTGAAGTATTTTAAGGTGCTTGAAGTATTGGGGAAGAGACTGGTACAATAAAAAGGGTTCTGTGTTTGGAACTGGAGGAACTGAGTTCTACTACTAGGTACTTGTGTGATCTCGTGTAAGTTACTTTACATTTCAGGGTCTCAGTTTCATGAGATCGTAGACCTAGACCTGGACAGTTATCTTAGAGGCCATCTAGTCCAATCCCCTAATTTTGCAAGGGCCTATAGCAGTTAAGTGACTTCCTCAAAGTCACACAAGTAAATCAGTAAGCATTTATTAAGTGCATACTATGAGGCAGGCACTGGGGCTACACATACAAAACATGAAACAGTCTATATTCCTTAGGAACTCAGAGTTGAGATTTAACCGAGGTCTCCCAACTTCAGAGCTAGTGATTTTTCTGCTATAATACACTGTTTTCTTCTTGTAAAATGAGGGGGTTAAATTATCACGTAAGGACCCTTCCAGCTATATGTATGTATGTATACGGATACATATGTATACACACATACACACATATATATGAGTTGACTTAATTATTTAATTGAATCTAATCTAATAGGGATTTATAAGTTAAATTTTTTCTTCTTGAGAATCAAACAACTAGGTTGAATGAACAAATCAGACTACTAGAAATTGGGTCTAGATAGTTTTGTTTTTGCCATCATGGAGCTACAACCATCAACTTTAGTTAATTCCCTGTATTTAAAATTTTTGCCCAAACCAGAAAGTGTTTAGTTGCTATTTTGTCATTCTTGAACTTAGCATAGAGATTGTTTTCACTCAGAGCATTGCTTTTTGTAAAAAAGCAAATGAAAATGTCTCCTTTGAACTGTAGCCCTTTAAATGAAATTTTTGCCATTTTCTGTGCTACACTGAATAAAAAAATTATGCACAGTCTTTGGGGAAAAATCAACAAGGCACAGTACAGCTTAGTTACAGTACAGCACAGTTAGTACAGCTACTGCCTGCATATGGAATTTCCTACCTATTTTCTTATGTAACAATACTGTGGTGAAACCATACTGCATTGTTCCTTGATGGCTACATGATTGGCTTTTGTGTACTGTTTGTTCAGGGCAGCTGTGTTTGAGGGTTTGGTTGTTTTCCCTTGACATCTTTTTGAAGAACAAACAAATACAGGCTCATTCTCCAGCCTTTATACGCAAGAAAATGCTCCTGGGTGAGGGGTGGAGAGAAAAAAACAGTGTAAAGGAATCACATCTCTAATATGTTACCCATAAACATGTAATCAAGCACTCTGAATGTGGATTGTTTCCTCTAGAATCCATGGGTTCTTGACCTTTTTTTTTTCTGTATCCCCTTTGTAGATCTCTTTGGCATTCTAGTGAAAACTTTTTGCAGACCCTTTTGCAGAATAATATTTTTAAATAATTGAAGAAAATACTCAATTTTGGCTTGAGCTTAGTAGAAATAAAGATAAAATTTTTTCCTACCCATGGGAAGGGTTTCATGGAGCCCCTGAAATCTATCCATGGACCCTCAATTAAGAACCCCAACTTAAATGCCAGATTTATAGGAAAAGTGACTCTAGTGTGAGAAACCTAATGATTCAGGCACAATGAAATAGAAATGGAAATGAACATTAAAATGAATCAATATGATATAAAATCTAAGTTAGAAACAACAATAATTAAAGCTCACCAGTTTGCCCAACCTTTCTAAACTCTTATTTTCTGGAAGTTAAAGAGAAGGAAGAATCAATCAATATGCATTTGTTATGCACCTACTACATGCCAGGCACCAGGAACATATGATGAAGAATGAAGCAATTCCTACTTACGAAGAGCTTACATTCTTATGAGGGAGACACTGTATACACATATAAATATATGTTGCATAAATATAAAATGAATAAACAAATATATTTGTTGTTGAGTCATTTCAGTCATGCCCTACCCTTTATGACCCCATTTGGGATTTTCTTGGCAAAGATACTGGAGCAGTTTGCCATTTTCTTCTCCAACTCATTTTACAAATGAGGAAACTGAGACAAACAGGGTTAAGTGACTTGCTCAGGGTCACACAGCTAGTAAGTGTCTGAGGCCAGATTTGAACTCAGGTCCTCCTGACTCCAGGGCCAGTACTCAATACACCGCACCTTCTAGCTGTCCAAACAAATATATGCAAAGCAGTTAAATACAAGGTAGTGTGAAAGGGGCGTGAGGAGTTAGGAGGAGTCAGGAAGGGGATCTTGCAGAAAATGGTGCCTGAGCTTTATCTTAAAGGAAGAGAGAGACTTTATGAGGCAGAGGTAAGTAAGGAGTGCCTAGGCATGAAAACACAGAGACAGGAGATGGAGTATCAAGTAAATGTATTGGCAAAGGTAGGATTAGATACTCCCAACAACATCTTCTTGTGAATACTTCAGTCAAACAACAGTAATTTATGATGTGTCAGGAGCTCTGTTCAGGAAACAGGGACAAATGAAATAGTCTCTGCCCTTCCTATAGGGAAAGATAACCTGCACATATACATAAAAATATATATAATAAATTTGGAGTGGGGGAGGGGTTGAGATGTGTAGCTGGGGGGGATCAGAAAAGGCATGGTGGAAAAGGTGGCATTGGGAACTGAGCTTTGAAGAGAACTAGGGATTTTGAGATTTGGAGGGAAGAATGTGTCTCGTAGGCTTTTGCAAAACCACAGAGATAGAAGGTTATGTGTAAGGACTAGCAAAAAGGCCAGTTTGGCTATATCACAAAGTATGTGAAGTGAAGCAATATATAATAAGACTAGAAAAGGTAGGTTGGAGCGAAGTTGTGAAGGGCTTTAAATATTAAACAGAGGAGGTATTTGAGAATGGCACACTGTTGAGTGAAGGAGTAATATGGTCAGACCTTTGCTTTAGCAGCTCAAGGGTCCTCAGAGGCCATCTAGTCCAATACCTTCATTTTCCAGATAAAGAAACTGAGGCTCAGAGAGATTAAATGACTTACTCATGGTCACAAAACTAGTGGGTGTCAAAGGCAGGATCTGAACCAAATTCATGCTGATGCTAGGGCCAGCCTACATCATAGTGCCTCTCATTACATCATACTGGCTCCCTCCTTCTCTTTTATCTAACACTGAAGATGGCTCAGTCCTTAATCCATCAGCACTTTCAGTAGTTGAGTATAGTTTATCTGGGCCAGGTGTCATCAGGGGTAATTAAGTTCTTTATTAAGATCATCAAAACTGATTTAGAGCTGGAAGGAATGTCTGAGGTCATCTAGATTGATGTCATTTCTGAGAGGAGGAAACGGGCTCAAACAGTAAATAGCAGAGATAAATTTTGAATTTTGATCCTTTTCATTCCATCAACAAGCATTTATGAAGTGTTTACTATGGGTTGATCATTGTGTTAAACTCTAGAAATAGAACAAAAGGCAAATTAATCATGTTATCTTATTCTCTCCTTACTAAATTGATATTTAAGTTCATTTTGTTGGGTTAATAGCTAAAAGAAATTTGTGAATAAATTTTCAATTGGTCTAATTATTTTTTAAAAATTATTCAGAGGATGTTTAAATTGGCTTTACTCACTTTTTTTAATAGTGCTCTCCTAGACACCCCACCTCTTTTTAGTTATTGCATGTAAATGAAGTTGTGTCTCCACCATACTGATAATTTGACAGAACTGATATGTATTTGACTAATATAGCCTATATCAAGAGACATTAAGAATACTCGGAGAATGTAGACTCAGAACTCCTTATCCACCACAGAGTTTCATAAATACTGAACACAGAATTGAGAAAGCAAAAGTAGAGTTTAATTTCACTTGAAATTTTCCTGAATTCGTGTGTTTATTTTTACGAGCTGATGTAGTGTAATGCTATTTCCATGATAACTATGGAAAGTAATCTTTTTGTACGTTCTACAGGCAACCCTGCTGGAGACTATTGTGGAAAGACATGTTTGGGAGAAAGAGACAATCAATGGTTGGGGGTCAGTCTTTCCAGACAGCCAAAAGAGAATGGAACTATTGTGGTATGTATTGGCATTTTGTCCTCAGTTGGTGTTATGCAAACAATTACAGCATGAATACTGCTATTATATAATTTGCATTTGTGTTTCATGCAGGCCTGTGGACATCGATGGAAAAATATATATTACATGAAAAATGAATATAAGCTTCCCAGTGGTGTTTGTTTTCTAATGCCCCCTGACTTGCGAACAGAACACAGCAAAAGAATGGCTCCTTGTTATCAAGGTGAAGTGAGGTTCTAATATTGGATCATGAGAAGCAAGTGTATGTTGCTTTAAAGATGTAGATACATCTTGGTTCATGATTCTCAAGTTGAAAAATATTGTTCTGTATGGATAAATAAATTGGTTCTATATTTTTCCCTAATTATTTAAAATATTTCTTTAACTCCTAAAATTACTCCTCTTTCATTTTTTACTCAGTAGGTAGTAGGGCTAGCTTCAAATAATGAAATTTATGTACTTAAGGAGAAATATATTATAGTCAACTCTTTTTTACTTGGATAGGGAGCGAGTTCTGCCAATGAAGCGGATAATTAAGAATCATTTCTATTTAGTTTTGGAAATAAAAATGTGTTCTCTGTAGTTATATTCAAAAACAAGTGTTTCTGATATTCTGGAAATGCATTGCCCTTCCAACAAAATAGTGAAGCTGTTCTGTGAAGATTACTCTATTTGTTTAATTTGCTTCTCATCTCAACACTTCTCAGAAAGCTTTAGAGTCTAAGCAGAGTTCCATGTGTACATCTTTTTGTCTCTGTCTCACTCTCTTTCCCTCCTCTTCTCTCTCTTTCTTTTTCCTTCACATCTCTATCTCTACTTCTTCTGGTTCATTCACCTTCTCTTGTGTAAAAGCATAAGTAAGTGAAATTTGAAAAGCTTTTCCTTCCTGTTCTAGCTAGGATGGAGGCATCTTGTAGGAGTCATAGTTGACAGGCAAAGCAAAAATACAAACACAGGGCTTAAGTAAGTTGAGTAGACACTAATGTCAACATGAAATGGAAAGCAAGACCTTATATATGACCTTTTGGGACACTTGAGAGTTATCTCCAACCCAGATGCTAGCTTGGCCATCTTTCTACCCACAGTCTACCAATTCCATCTGTCTATCACCCTCCTTTACATATGTACAAACACATATACACCCAGAGCTTCTCTCTCGTCCTTTACATTCTTTCTTCTCCCTCTCAAAAAAAGGTAGTGAAGACAGCAGATTGTATGAAAGACTTGTGACCCAGAATTGTCTTTTGTACTCATTGCAAATAGTTGAAACTAAGAGAGCTGGTTGATAAAGGGGAAATTTAGTCATCTGGTTTTTTTTATTTTTTTATTAACAGAATAGCAAATGTCCCATTAGACTGATCTTTAAAGGTAAAATTGACTGGATTCTTCCCCCACTGATTTGATTTCTCATTTTTCTAGCATTGTGAGGTAGGCATAGAGTGTTAGAAACCTATATTTCTTTAAGTTCCCTTAAGCCTGCAATATATGGCATTTAGATAGGAGAGGGGTAATTTATGTTCAGTGAAATGATCAATATCAGTGTATAATATAAATCTCCACCCAGTACATCTGCTGTAGCTGTTAGAGTTTCAGTTAAAATAGTCATTTGGAACAAAATGAAGTTTGTTCAATAGGAGGGAAATGGGAATTGGGTTTCTTAAATACTAATCTTGAATATTTCACTTACAAATTATGTGACCACATTCAAATTATTTAATGGGAGGGGGCACTTCATTTCCTTTTGCTAAAAATGAAATCTGTGCCTTTTGCCAAAGAGATATTTGGGGGCTACATATCACAGTTGGAAGGGGTCTTATTCAGATCACCTATTCCAGCTTCTCACTTTACAAATGAGGAAATTGAAAGAGTGCAGAGGAGGAGGGCTGGTGCAGAGTTTGAGCTGATTTGCCTTAGATCATAGAGTATGAAGAAGACTAGAGTTTGGATTTTTGAAGTCCAGCCCTAACCTGCTTTTCTCCATATTATTGCACGTAAAATAGTTTGGAATTTTTCAAAAAATGGTGATCTATTGCATAATCAACAAGTATTTAAAGCACTTACTATGTACCAATTGAATAAAAGACGAGGAATGCAATCATAAAACATGCCAGTTTCTTCCAGATTTTATAGACTTCACTTATATTTCTCCTCAGCTTTTTCTTTTTGAGATTGAAATTCTTATTTTGGTCCTGCCTTTATATAGTAGCCTATACCATTGTCTTGACCATTTTGCTGACGCTGTCTTGACCTTTTCTGTCTTCATCACAATCCCAGAGACAGAACACTAAACTAGACAGATGGGTGCTGAAGACATAAATTCAACGAATGAAATGTTCTCTAGGGGCTTATATCTTTAAAGGTATTGATATAGTATTCTCATTAAAAACATGAGATAACAAGAGGCTATGCCTTTAAAAATTTTTAAATCAAGGGCTTATAAAGTCACATTTGGTAAATGTATTATTTTAAAAATAGTTCACTAATTAATTTTTTTTTCTTTAGATTATCTGAAAAAATTTGGAGAACAGTATACATCATGTCAAGCTGGAATATCTAGTTTTCACACAGAGGTAAGTATTAAGTTTTAAAAACAGTTTAAACTTTTCAAACTATAGAATCCTCATTTTTCTGAACATGAATAACTTAAATTTTTCATATGACTGGTGTTTTGACATTGTAAAATGTGCAAGGCTTAGCATAAAATGGTTTTCCTTAGAGTAGCCTGTATCCTAATCTTTATTCTTTAAATTAAATTTGTATTTTGAGAAAATTCTAATAAATGAACAATGTGAAGAATGATTTATCCTGAACGGCCTTCTAAAAAAAGTAATATTGAATACATCAACGCTTCTGAAGGCTGCTGAAGGACAAATTTTTCCATTTTACAAAACCTACATAAGTACCCAAGTATATTAAAACTAGTTACAAATTGTAGGAAAAGGATCTGTAGTTCTGTATTTTCCCCATAAAATTTCTCTGAGAGAGGCAGAATACTAAACCAGACAGATTTTGCTCCAGAGAAATGCCTCTGAGAGAGAAATGAACATGAAAAAGATGAAGAGAAGAGCTGCAAAATGGTTAAGACAAAGGGATAAGCTGCTATTTCAGGGCAAGACCTCAGTGACAAGGACTTCAATCTCAAAAGACAAACCTGAGGGGAAATAGAACTATAAAATTTTGAAGAAACTTGTTTTGTGGCATGTTTTGCGGGTAAATCCCTAATCATTTATTCAATAGGGAAGGGCTGTCTTTCCCTACTCTGTGTTCTTCCAAAACACCTTCTCTGCTCTAAATCTATGATATTTCTTGAGTAATCCTTTATTTTAGAAGCCACTGGCTTTCCTGATCTAGAAGTGAAACTCACATACTAGTTTATTCTTAAAGTTTTGTCCAGAAGCCCCTTGAATTGAAGCTTTAGTAGTCATGTTCCATGCCTTCACTATATTGATTATTTGTAATAAATTTTTTGGTATTAAAAGCATCTTTTCTATTAAATGTTCACATAAAACATCTCTGTTTCAGACTTTTATGGTAAAATATTTTCCCTTTGATAATAAAGGTGTCTTATTTTCCTTCCAGGATTTAATTGTTATGGGAGCCCCTGGATCACATTACTGGACAGGTTCACTCTTTGTATACAACATTACTGCAAACAAGTACATGTCTTTTGTGGACAGAATGAATAAAGTAAAATTCGGAAGCTATATAGGTACTGTAAAAATTTAACACAAGTTTAATAACCTCAGGCCTACAAGGAGTAATAAATGTTGATTTAAGGCTTAGATGTATAATGGATATAAGAAGCCATTAACACTTCTCAGAGTTCAGAAATAGCCTGCTTAGCCAAAGAATCCCTTAATTTATGTTAATCTGAATTTTACATTTGCCAAATGCATTTAAACCATAGGATGAAAAAAGGGCCTAATAAAATCAAAACTACATACATTCAATCCAACAAACCCTTTTTAAGTGCTTTCTTTGTGCAAAAATCACTATGTTGGGGACACATAACCCCAGAGTTTCTATTCAAAGCCTTGGGAAGTAGAATTGGGAAGAATCTTGCCTTTCCTCTTAGGTGACTATGGCCATGTTTATAAAAGGTTCACAAGAATACAGATTATATGAGTGATAGTGTTTTTAGAATGTTTGATAATGGCTAATCTACTTTTATATTAAATTCCCTTTATATCTCAATAGTTCAATTTAACACATATTAATGGTATGTCCAAATGGTGCCAAGCACTAGTAGGACAATGATTAAAAATGGCATAGTGCCTTCCCTCAAGGAGCTTATGTTCCACTAGAGACTTGTTGATAGTTGAACTCTTTTTAAAGCACAAATACTTAAATTTTCTCTATGGCCAAAATAGATAAAACAGAATGCATAGTTTGGGTTTTTCTAGGAATCTTAGATTTGTTAGAGTTAATTCCAAGTTTGTGGTGAAATGAATGTTTCTTTAATCCTTAGGAAATTATAGTTGATAACCAAAATACTAGGATTATTTCAAGAATATTTCATGTCAGGGTTTCCTTAGCTTTCTGACTCTACATATGAGTATCATCTATGCTCAGAAATAATGATGACAAACTTGGAAGTGGTCTTGATTTTTTTTCCATATAAAATAATAGAGTTACATTTGTATTTTAACATTTTTTGGTTACCTCTGAAATATTTTTGTAATACTTTTACTTATCCTAGGAAATAAGTCTAAAAGAGAATGGACATAATTTTAGAAGTTATACAGTCCATGTTCTATATACCAAAATTAGGAACAAGTACAAAATGTTACAGTAGTCTTCCTCATACTGGCATATCAACATTCATAATAGGAAGCTTAAGGATCATCTTTTCAAATGAATCCTAATTGAACTATTTTTTGGCTTTTGAATTACATTTCATTTACATGAAAACATTCCTGCTATGGTCCTAAGAGTTGTTTTGGCTTTAACAAGACAGAAGTCAAGTGAACTAGCTGTTGAGGGTTTTGTTTTCCATTTCTAGGTCCTTCTCTAAAAGCTACTTGTGTTAAAATAGGATTTGACGTTGGCAGATAACCAAACTTCTAAGATAACATTGTGCCAACCTATAGAAAGGCTATTCCTTTAGCATCTTTTTTAAATTAGGTCTCTGGGTATTTCTTGTTCTTAAGGCAAACTTTATTTATATGTAAGTACAGGAAATAATGCTCCTCATCTAGTGGTCACTCAAGAAATCTGTTTGTATAATATACTGACTGACTACAAAGGTACAGGACTAGAATACACTTAGAAAGCATTCTTTAGTTCTGGGGTGTGGACACTTGCGTCTGGCCTAGTCATATGGTTCCAAAGAAATCCTATGGGGATGATCAGTATTTCCAAAAGCTTTTATCTGATCCAGAAAGTATGTAGTACTCATATATTATTTCAATTGATCAAGAACTGATATGGTATGACGTACCTAATATGGAAATACGTTTTACACGATTGCAAATATATAAAACCTATATCAAATTGCTTACCATCTTAGGGAAGGAGGTGAGGGAGGGAGAAAATTTTGAACACAAAATTTTTAAAAATGAATGTTAAAAATTGTCTTTATATGTAATTGAGAAAAATAAAGTTGTACATACGTACATATGTATGTATACACACGCTTTTGGCATGAATTGTGGGTAGGATTGTACCCTATGAGAGTGCCTAAAGTTTTAGAGATTTTTCCCCAGGGACAACTAGCTTTAGACTTCTTAGATTTATCCAGGATATATGCAGATTTTAGTCAATTTAGGATATAAGTTACAGGATAATGAAAGGGAATATACAGGGAAAATGGCTTCTGGATATATGGCTTCATGATTTGTATTGCATTGCTGAAGTGGCTGAAATTTAGGTATTCCCCTGGTAATAGTTCTTTTTCATTCTTTCTTATCTCTCTATGTCCTGATATTTTTTGACAATAGCAGTTTTTTTTTGTACTATCCTGATTTTTCCCTGGGCTCAGACCTTTAATACAATGGTAGTATACATTGATGTATTGATTGAATGATTGAATATAATTGAAAATATAATTGTTTGACTTGTTGCATAGAATTTTTTTTTCATTTTAGTGTTTAAAATCAGAACTAAGGCACTGCTTCATAATAGGGAATTCAAGAACACTTTGGTTTCCCAATAAAAATGTATTACTTTTGTGTGGATGGTAGATAATCTAAGAAATGCAACAAAGTGCAATCATTTTTAAAAATCAAAAAGATACATTTTAGTTCATCTAACTCAGGAGTGGGAAACATGCAGCTTCGAGGCCACATGTGGCCTTCCAGGTCCTTGTGTGCTGCTTTTTGATTGAGTCCAAGTTTGTTTGTTTGTTTGTTTTTGTTTTTTTTTACTGAGTTCGAGTTTTATGGAACAAATTCTTTTATTAAGGGGATTTGTTCTGTGAAGTTTAGATTCAGTCAAGGGCCACACTGTGAACCTAGAGAGCCACAGGTTCCCCACCTCGATCTAACTTATGAATGTTTTATGAGGTGTGCAGGTATTTCCCTATAATGAATTTCTTTTCGATTCTTCTCTTCCCTCCCAAGGATATTCTGTTGGTGCTGGTCATTTTCGGAATCGCCGGCTTACAGAAGTAGTTGGAGGAGCTCCACAGCATGAGCAGATTGGTAAAGTAAGGATTGTATTTCTTATCACTGTTTACCTGCAGAGATACAAATTTTGATAAAAACTGAAAAGAGTGTGGCAGAAGGGAACCCAGAAGCCTTGAGGAGTCACAAAGAAAAAATGTATTTCACTGATAATATTAGATAGTATTACCATGTATCTAGTACATGATAATTAATAAATGCTTTTGTTATAAAGGCCGCATAATAATGTTTAACAAAGGAACATACCTTTTAGGCTAGTTGTAGATTCTATTTTGTTTTTGGGCAGACAAAATTTTTCCCCTTTTAACACAGTCAGCATTTCCCCTTTAGCAATGTTTCATTTATTATGCTATGACTAAATAAAAGTAATTTGGTAATGTATTTTAATGTTCAAATGGCATAATGTAGAAATATAAAGTTAGCCCTTATTTGTTCTTGGGCCCCTTACAGGTTATATGAGTGGTAAGCCTTGTATGGAGTATAAATGGAAGCTGGGGAGGAGTCAGGGGAAGCAAACTCATTCCTTCTAGTCCTAGCTCCATCACCTTAGACAAGTCACCGTCCCTCAGCTTCAGTTTTACCTTGGTTTTCAGAAAATGGGGATAATATTAGTTATACCCTATTCAAAGGGGGATTTCATAAAATAATGATGGCAAAATGTTTTGACAACATAAAGTTGTCTACACAAATAAAATATTATTATGTGTGATCTTGAATAGCTAACCATACTCTGTCTCAATTCATCAATCTTAATGTAAACTATAGGTTTTTAATTTAGTTAGCTAATATTTTATTATACAAATAAGAGACCTTAGAATGAAATGAAAAGCAGATTTTACCTTATGTGAATGTAATTTAAGGATGCTTTTGCTGACTTTTTTTTTTAATCTTAGGCATACATATTCAGTGTTGAAGAAAGCGAACTGAATATATTGTATGAAATGAAGGGGAAGAAGGTAATATATCTTTCTTTACACACTGAACTTTATGGTGACAATGGTACTTAATCAGTGTCATAACCAAGTTTGCTTTGACTTTGTGTAGCTTGGTTCATATTTTGGAGCCTCGGTTTGTGCGGTGGATCTCAATGCAGATGACCTCTCTGACTTACTTGTTGGTGCCCCTATGCACAGCATTGTCAGGGAAGAAGGAAGAGTTTTTGTATACATCAACTCAGGCTCAGTAAGTTATCATATGTCAGTTATTTTCAAATATTTAAGGAATTGGAAGGAGAACTGAAGGACTGTTTCCTATTTTTGTCTAAAACCTGTGATTGATTTAATTGAAAACAGTTTTCACCTGGTTAAGTATCTTGTTGATTATTTTAAGTGGGGTGGGAGTAATTGGTTGGTTGGCTTAATATACCCTCACCCTTCCAAGAGTATGAGAGAACTTGCTAAACAGTGAGCATGACATTATTAAGATTCTTTTAAATCTTTTTTTTTCAGTCAAAGACAAGGTTTACTAGAACAGCGAGTGGGGTGAGCAAGATTCCTAGTGAGTTTGTGCTATTGGCTAGATTTTAAGAATCTGAGCCATTGGCCAGGTTTTAAGAATCTGAACTTCTTTCAAATCATTTTGTGGAAGTTTCAACCCAAAATATAAGCTTCCTTCACTTAACTACCTTTGTCTTTCTGTTAAAGTATAGTCACCTTATAAAAGGAAACCAAACAAATCTCACTTCTAATGAATTTAAGTTTTCAAGTTTGTTTTCTTTGTTTTTTTTTTATTGGTTAGATTAGTCATTCACAGTAATTTGCAAAGGCCTTTGACTTCTGTCAGCAGAGTAAGTGCATAACCTGATGAAATTATAGAGCTAGAGGATTGAAGCGATTTTACCTCAATGAAATCCTTCAGTAAATTCTTTAAATAAGCTTATCTTAATTTTATTTGATTTCAGTACCAATAAGAGCAAATGTATAATATAAATTTGAGGAATTATGCAAGGATTTTCCTTGCCTTGAGCTTCAAATCTCAGTTAACAGTTTTTGTTCTGTCTTTCTCATGGTGAAGATTGTTCTCCTTGACAGAAAAAAACAGAAATGACAAATGGTTGAATAGATTTATCTTCATTTCATCATCTCTTCTCATTGCCCCATTCATCCTCAGTAATGATTCTTTCCATTCTTTGGTATTTTCCTTTCCAAAATCATGTTTAAAAAAAAACCCTTTTGTTCTTGACATTCCCTACCAGATCTCATTTTTTTGAGTGTAGCATTCCCAAAACTATTCTCACAGGACCACTTTCCTTGTTTACTTGTCCAACCTCTGTACATGTCTCTTTTTTTTTTATGTCCCTCTGCCTTAGTCTCTCAGTTCCTTGTTCATATTAATTAGTCTTGTTAGGTAACTTGCCTGTTTCTTCCCCCATTATAATCCTTTCGTTATTTGCATTGTGAACATTTTGTTCATGAAAGCATTCCATACCTCTAGGATCCACTTCCCAGAGAATTTTAGGCCATGAGGTACTATTTGTCCTTCTGCAGAATTTTTGATATTTGATTTTTTCTTTCTTGTAAATCATGAACTCTAAAATGGCATAGTTACTTCCTCCCAAATTCCCGTTACTTCTACTTTGGTAGTCAATTCCTCCTTATTGACTGCAGTCTTGTCCATAATTACAGTTCTTCCAAAACCTCCAAGTACAGCGCCCCGCGTACATAGCAATTCTAAAAACTACAAACTACAACAAATGAAATTTGTTTTTACATAGATGGCAAACCTTAGTATGCATTTTTCCTCTAGGTTTTAGGGACTTAAAAAAAATCCATGTTGAAGCAGTAATATCGGATTACAACTCTAAGTGATACAAGGGTCTCTCGTGATATTTTTCCCCTTCCAGGAAATGAAAGAAATGGAAATTGAGCTGGTTGGAAGTGACACATATGCTGCAAGATTTGGAGAAGCCATAGTCAACCTAGGGGACATTGATAATGACGGCTTTGAAGGTAACGTCAAATTAAATATTTTGTGGTTGATTTCACCTTACAAAGTCATGCTTTAAAGTGAATATTATTGGGCTTCGTTGGCTCCTACAGGAAATGACTCAGGTTGCTGTGCTTTTGAAATTCTTTTATATGCTTTTTATAGTTTCTCTATGGCCTCCTTCACTATCAACTGTCCTCCCTTGCCCCTGTGTCTTCCCTTTCTAAGTACAAGGTCTGGGAGTACTTCCACGAACCTAGTAGCTAGCAGGGATGTATCCACATCATTACAGGAATAAAAATATAATGCTTACTAATTGTTTTAGACTTGGTGGATTTTTCCTTTAAGAGATATGCAAATACCCACTGTCAAACTTAATCTCCTCATGTCTTCCCTATCTCCAAAGGAACATCTAGTTTTATTTGACATATTTGGGTAAGAATCTTAGCTAGTGCGTATGTGTGTATGGATCTGTTTGTTGTTTAGTCATTTCGGTTGCGTCCAACTCTTTATTACCCCATTTAGGGTTTTCTTGGCAAAGATACTGGAATAGTTTGCCATTTCCTTCTCCAGCTCATTTTACAGATGAGGAAACTGAGGTAAAAAGGGTTAAGTGACTTGTTTAGGGTCACACAGCTAGTGTCTGAGGCTGAATTTGAACTCATCTTCCTGACTTCAGGTTGGGAGCTCTATCCTCTGTGACACCTAGCTGTATTCGATATTAAAATAAGGTTGTGAGGTAAGAATGTCCCCAGAAAACTGGCAAGATGCCTGAGAAAATTCTGTCAGCTTTTCTATTGGTGGAAAGAAAGAAGAAGGGTCTGTCAGTGAATGCTGGAATGGAAAGAATAGGTCAGTGCATTTCTCTGGTGACTACAGAGCAGAGTTGAGGTTTTCAGTAAACTTTGCTGCATGTTTCCCTACAGTGTAGACTTGTATCATTCAATATGACCTTTTTGATTGTTTTAAAGAACAGAAAGCATGCTGGATTCAAAAAGACATTTCTTCAAATAATTTTTTTCAGTGTATATTTTGGCAGTTAGGTGGGCACTAAAATTGAATTCCAAATGGCATTTTTACTGGTTACATTTATACACATTGACTCTGTTGATTCCTTAATTTCTGAAGAATGCTGCACATCTCACTCTTCTTGGAATATTCACTTTCTATATTTCATTGTTTTTTAGATCTTAGCAGGGCTTATACTGATATGCACCAAAAGCATACCAGTTTGACCCATTTTTTTTGTTCAATAGCTTAAATTTCAGTTGATTATTCCTATACGGGTAAAAACCCCAGGATTCCCTTGATTTTTTATTTTTCCTCTGCCTTGTTCTCTTCCTTATTCCTTCTGTCTTCCCATGATGGTGATGCTAATGGTGTGGATTTCAAATTTCATACTTTGGGCAGGTGTGGGTGGGTGAAGGGGTCAAATAGAATAGAAGATGCTATTTTCCTTTAATTTTTCGCACCCTAATCCATGAGTTCTAGTCAGATTTGCTGTACTTTTATTGTACTACTTTTTATGGCTGCCTTCTGTAGTAGAATTGTTACAAAACTAATTACTTTGCTGTAAAAGGAAGTGAGAAAATCAACTGTATTTACTGTGTCCAAATGATTTAATTCTAATGACTAGCATAGTAAAAAGAGAGTCGTGCTTAGCAAAGTGAAATTAGACATTTTCTGAAGAGGACACCAGTTTGGCTAGTATCCAGTGTGTGAACACCTCATTATGAGTTAGAGAAGGGTAGAGACTGTATATTGTATAGTAGGCTTTTGTTAGCTAGTACCATGTAAATAGGAGCACGTGATGTTAAATTCCTGGTTTTGTTGATTTTTTTAAATTGTACTACTTCATACAGTACCCTCTGTCTTTACTTAGATATTTTAGATTTGGTCTTAAATGTAAATATTCATGGTCTGGCATATTTTTAACTTTTTAATTGGCATTTGAGAAATTTCAAATCATAGACATGTTAGGTCATTTTCCAAAGATACTATGGTTTTAGTTAGTCAAAAAATACTTATTCAGCATTTGCCCCATGGCAGGCACTGCACTAAACATTGAAGATACAAAGAAAGGCAAAAACATGGTCCCTGGCCTCAGGGAGTTCACATTCTAGATGGGGAAACAGCATGCTAACAACTCTGTCTCCAGAAGCCATATACAAAATAAATAGAAGGTAATCTTATAGGGAGAGTGGGGAGAACCAGGAACAGTGTCCTGCATAGTGAGATTTGAACTTTAATGAAATGACTTCACCAGAAAAATTAAGTTAGGAGGGCTTCATTATTGTACTTCATAAATTTTTCTTGGCATATTTATTGAGTGACCATTTTATAGAGTGATGACTGACCTAGATGACAAAGATTCAGCACATTTGTTCTCAAAAGAATACAGAAGCTAATGGAGGGAAGCAAACAGAAAATTCAAATAAAAAAAAGCTTTCAGTTATTGATCTGTAATTTTAATGTATATAATGCCCAAGTAAATTCAATGCAAAAGATATTTTAAATGCTTTTTATATAAGAGGCACTGTTAATGAAGATACAGATACAAAGATGAAACACATCCTGTCTTCCAGGAGCTTACATTTTTTCTGGGGAAATACAATATGCACACAGATAGTTAAATACAATGTAACTGGTGGTGCAATGGATAAACACCAGGAGTCAGGAAAACCTGAGTTCAAATCTGGTTTCAGACACTTACTAGCTATGTGACCCTGGGCAAGTCACTTAACTCTGTTTACCTCAGTTTCCTCATCTGTAAAATGAGCTGGAGAAGGAAATGGCAAACCACTCCAGTATTGTTGCCAAGAAAACCCCCAAAAAAGGGATCACAAAGAGTCAGACACAACTGAAAATGATTAAAGATGACAACAACAACTTAAAGAGGGAACTTTAAAAACAGAGAGAACCAAGAAAAGCTTTATGGAGAAGGTGGAATCAGAGCTGAGCCTTGAAGAAAGCCAGGAGTTCAGAAAGACAGAATATGGCAGTGAATTCTATACATAGAAGATGGCTCATTTAAAAACTAGACTATATGTGATGCAAGTTAGAAAGATAGATTGGAACCAGATTGTGAGAGTCATAACACCAGGATAAGAAGTTTATAGTTTTGTTTTGTTTTGTTTTGTTTTGAGATATTAGGAAGATACCAAAGGTTATTGAACAGGAAATTCACATGGTTAGACTTGGACTTTATAAAAGTTATCTTCCATCTGTGTAGAGGACAAATTAGAGAGGGGATAGACTGGGAGCAGGGAGACCAGTTAATAGGTTATTACAGTACTGAATGTGACAGCTGCTGGCACCCAGAATTAGGGCTGTGGTCAAGTGAGGAGAGAGAAGGGGACAGATATGAAAGAGGTGATAGTGGTAGAGATTACAAGATTTGGAAACTGATTAGATGGGATGCTTGGGAAGAGAGAAGAATTCAGTCTTATGAATCTGAATCGTTGTGAGGATGATGGGACCCTTAACAGAAAGAGAAAAGCTTAGAGGAGAGGTTTGAAATTAGAGGAAAAGATGATGAGCTCCATTTTGGAGAGATTGAGTTTCACATCTTCAGGTGGACATGTTTAGCAGGCTGTTGGTGTTAAGGGGCTGGAGTACAAGCGAGAAATTGTGGCCGAGTATATAGACTAAGAAATTATCTGTGAAGAGATAAACTGAACCCATGGGAACTAAAGAGGTCACCAAGGAAGAGAGTAAAGCTTTAAAAAAGAAAGGAAAAGAGTATCCAGGAAGAGATGGTGCTTCATAATGTCATCAGCCAAAAGAGAAGTTCAAAAGGTTAAAGACTGAGAAAAGACCATTGGATTTAGCATTAAGAGATTGTTGGTAAACTCCGAGAGCAACAGAAAGCTGGTATCAGAAGGCTGATGGTAAGAGGTTGAAAAGTTATGAGTAGTGAGAAGGCATTGAGAGTATATAGTTCTTTCTAGGAAATAGGTGGTGAAAGGGAGGCAAGGTGAAAGACAGTTTGAGAGGATGGCTGAATCAACTTAATGCTTTTTAAGGATGGGAAATCTGAGTGCATTTTTAGGTAGCAGCAAAGGAGTTAATACAAAGGGAAATATTGAAAATGAGAGAGACAGAGACAGAGAAAGACAGAGACAGACAGAGAGAGAGAGACAGAGACAGAGAATGATCTCAAAAGAGACATCAGGGTATGGGGTGTAAAAAAAGGGCCAACTCTACCTCAGAAATTAGAACAAAAGAGTAGAGGATGCTTGAAAATGTAAAGGAGTTTGAACTTTGGAGTCAGGGAGACAAGGGAACTGGTGACCTCAATTTTCTCAGTAAAGTAAGAGGTGAAATTATTAGCTTAGATCCAGGGTTAGAGTGTTACGAGGGACTTAAGAATTGAAGAAATGTTTCTTAACAGTCATTGTGGAGAGCATTATAGTCAAACAGAGAAGAATAAAAGATTTGTTCTGTAAGTGAGGGCTATTTGAGACTTGGTGGTGGGTGGTGGTGGGTGGTGGGGGTGGTGGGGATTTCAAGAGCTGTCATTTTATTGCTGTAACCTCTCTCCACAAGTGCAGAAATACAATTCATTTTTAACTTAAATTTTTAGAGAGTTGCTTGAGGAGTAGGAGAGGATAAGAGACTTTTTCATGGTCATATGGCATATACAAACATAAATCTATATATTTATCTACACACGTGTTCTCTGTCCATTTCTCTTTCTCTATTTGTATCTCTATCTCTTTATATATCTATATCATCTATAACTATGTCATGTCTCTGTGTCTCATCTATATCTATGTATCTATATCTAAGTCTTTATATATTCTATCTGCTATGCCACATTGCCTCTCATCTGAAGTTGGATTAGATGTTGGTTGGGCACATTCAATGCATATGGCCTTCCACATCTAATGGCCTTCATTAGGATGGGAGTTGGAACAGAGAAGGCAGATGGCAGGAAGAATGTATTATTGTGTCTTTTCAGGACATGAACAGGAATAGAGCAAAGGCAAGGGATTCCATGATAAAGTACAACATAGTTAAACTTGTCAAATATAGGGTCAAGACTATGAAGAGGAGAAAATGAGGCCAAACCAAGGATGATGGATTTGGAGATGTGATGACTTCCTAAAGGTCAGGATCTCAGGGGTTTCTAAGCCTGTTTTTTGTACAAGCCTTCTAATGCCTCTGCCTCACTGAGGCTCATGGTCTTTGGTGGTTCTGAATTCCTAGCAATTTCAAATGATGATATTTGATCAGGTTCCCAGGGGCTAGAATGTAAACTCACTCCGAGGTCTCAGGGCATAAGGCACAATGAGAAGATACAACTATATAGAGCTGGATTCACATTTTAGTTTCTGGAGATCCTGAGGACTTGGCAACACAGACTCTTTCAAGGGCCTCTGGCTTTCTGTGTTACTTTCTAGCAACAGACAAACAATTCCTTATATTTTGAGGTGCTGATTTACTTAGATTCCATAAGCTAATGTGACACATTTATCAGTAAAATCTAATACTTAATCCCAGGATTCCTAGAAAGTTAGGCTTTGTTCATATATCTGTCAGAGCTAAGAAGTGAATGACGCCTTCAGCAGGGAAGGGATAATTTGGAAAGTTGTTGATTAGAGGCTTATTTATTCTTTTTCTCTGAAGGCTCACCATTTATTTATTTTAAGTAAGATGTTTTGTCTTAATTGACGTCATTAGTGCCCATGAATAAATAAAACTATGCTTGAATTTCCATACACATAGCATTTCACAGCAGGGATCCAGGCTAAGTCAGCATTTAAATTGATTTACATCAGCATTCAAGCCATAGGCTCCTTACTTAAGCAAATGATTATCCTTCATACTTCAATATTTCAAGGATCTGTTATTTCATTGGTGAGGCTCTTCTCTGTACCTCCGCAGATTATCCCTTTGTAATTTAATAGTAAGTTTTGAAAGCTGAAATGTCAAACCTATCAAACTGATGATGAGCTTGGACATGCAGTCCATCACTGGGGACTCAAAGCATCTCCAATATGGTAAAGCCTATAAGAGCTTGTAATTTAATGTCATAATTTTCAAAAACCCAGGGTTATTCCTGTACTATAATGGCATTTTAAGTAGGAATATAATGCAGATAGCCTTTGTCTAAGCGGAGCCTTTAGTTGGTGCAGTTGCTAATTGTTTTCCTATCTCCTAGATAGGAGGTACTTGTTGGTCCTTACTTTCTATGTATGTATATGTTTATGTATTTATATTACTATTTATATACAGTATCTGGGGGTATCACCTTTCCTCTCCTACATATACTCAAAAAAAAAAACTATCTTAAGTTTGAGATACTCTGTGGGTCAGCATCTGTTCAAAAGCATAGCTATTGAGCCCCAACTGATGTTTTTGCCAGCCAGAAGACATTAATTTGAAGCAAAATTTGACATTTAGTCAAGTAGCGTAGCATGTAAATGACAACTAAAAAATTCCCCTATGAAAACATGGGGAATACTCTCACAGGTTGTAAAGCCACACCTATGGGAGGACCATATAAAGAAAATATATGTGAATGTAGAAAACACAGGAAGGGCACACACTAGAGGAGATTTGTGATCAGTGCATTCACAAGGCCAAGGCAACTGACTTTCAATGCAGGACTACTACTGCCAGGGTCTTCTGGCAAAGTTCAGTTACCTTTTGTTTGACATCATGTCTCTCTTCTCCACTGGATACATCATCTCTGCTAGGCATATCATCTTTGCATAACATCCAGTATCTACTGATCACACTGTTTCAAAACACTGCATTTATGCCAAATGTTGTGATAACTAAGCTTTTTTCTGCTGTGATCTATTAAGCTTCAGCTCTTCAGAGACATCTTTTCTTGGCTCCCATTTCTAAAGTGTAGTGATGTGAAAGCCACTCCCTGACAAGAAGAAACCAATTATTTGTTAATCTGTATTTGGGACCTCGAGTCACCACACACACCTCATTAAGGGGAACCAACACAAGCCAGCCAGAGCATCCCATGATAAAATTGTCTGTTCTTCTTCTTCTTCTTCTTCTTCTTCTTCTTCTTCTTCTTCTTCTTTCTTCTTCTTCTTCTTCTTCTTCTTCTTCTTCTTCTTTTTCTTTTGGATGGATGTGTTTGGTGTTGATTTGAAGTATGGTCACAAACAACTATCCACCTTGGCAGAAATTAATTGTAACTTCTGTTAAACCTCTTATGGATCTTGTGCTTCCAAATAGGTGACTATTTCCTGCTCTCCAAAAATAGTCCCTCAGGAACTTTGCAGATGCTAAGGCTATGAGATCTGCAATTCAAATGTCCTTACCTCTTAGTTTCAAAATGAAGTTGTGGAAGAACAAAAGCTAAGTGAAGAAGTCATTGTCCTCTTATCTTCCCAGATCATGTTTCAGCTATATCTACAAGGAAACCCTTGATTTTGCCTGTGCAAAACCTTGTTCTCTTCCTACATGCAGAAATTATTTTTGAATATTTTTAATATTTCACTGGCCTGTGATTTATTTCATTTGTGTGTGTCCTCCAACTAGTAAGAGGAGATCATCACCAATTATAGCTTATACTACTCTCTTTCATAATTCTCTAGTGGCTCAATTAGCCTTATAGATAAACACAAGCTTATTATCACTATTTTGGCCATTGGGTAATACATTTTTGAGTTATAGTAACCCATCTGGATATTTATATGGCAAAAAAATCTGTTTTCTATTATTTATGTTTTAACTACTTAAGTGATTCAAGAAATGTTATCTTTTAGGACAGGTTTTATAGATTTTTAAATCTTTCCTTTTTTTTTTTTAGGAAAGACAGCATGGCATAGTGGATAGACTTGGACTTGGAGTGAGGAAGACTGAGTTTCAAATCTTCCCTCAGATTCTTATTAGTCATGTGACTGGGCAAGTCAGCCTCTCTGAGCCTCAGTTTCCTTATCTATAAAATGGGGATAATATGGTGTGTAGCTCTTAGGGCATTTGCTAGGATCAAATGAGATAATTATGAAAAGCACTTTGTAAATCTTAATGGACTATGTGAATGAGAGCTATTTTTAAACTACATTGGCATTTGGTATGTGTTTGCCTGAGTGAGTGTTTATTCTTTTCAGTTTGAACTAAAATGTCATAAAGGTTAGTCATCAAAATTAGCATAACCAAAGGCTAGTACTTCACAAGTACATGGTTATTTTTGCTCCAGTTTTTCTGAATAATATTTATATTTTCTTACTGCTTTTGTAGACGTTGCTATTGGGGCTCCTCAAGAAGATGATTTACATGGAGCTATTTATATTTACAATGGCAGAATAGATGGGATATCACCATCCTTTTCACAAGTGAGTATTCTGTTTTTTCCAAAGACATTGGCAATAAAAGCTTTCTTTAAATGACTAATATTAATAGGCTTGTGAGAGGGAGAAAATGTGTGTGTGTGTGTGTGTGTGTGTGTGTGTGAGAGAGAGAGAGAGAGAGAGAGAGAGAGAGAGAGAGAGAGAGAAGAGAGGAGGGAAGGAGAAAGAGAAAGGAACAGGGAGACGAGAGGAAGGAGAGAGAGACAGAGAAAGGAAAGGAAGGGTGGGGAGAGAAGAGGAGGAGAGGAGAGAGAGAAAAGAGAGAAGAGAAAAAGAGAAGAGAGAGGTGGGAGAGAAGAGAGAGAGGACAGTGAGAAAGGAAGGTAGGGAGAGAGAGAGAGACAGAGAGAGAGACAGAAAGACAGAGACAGAGACAGAAAGACAAAGACAGAGAGAGAGAGAACTGGAGAATGAATTGCTTAATGAAAAGAGCTATGAAATTGAGTCAGAAAATCTGGGTTTCAGTCCTGTCTCTGGATTCATGAGCAAAGTCATTTTAGCTTTCCAGGCTTTATCTGTAAAATAAGAGATTATTGGATGAGATTACATTTAAGGCATCTTATAGCCCTAGCATTCTTATCTTGTGCTGACTTATTAGGTTCTGTCAATTTATAAAACTCATATAAAATGGCTATTTTATTGGAATATTATAGTAATTCAACATTTCTACAGACCATGAATCAATCAACAAGCATTTATTAAGTGCCTGCGATGTGCATGGCACTTTACTACTGTGGGTACTAGGGATATAAAAAAAAAAGTGAAACCATCCTTGCCATCAAGGAGCCTACATTTTATTGGATTTTGAATCACTTATAAAAGGGCTGAACTTGAGGACTTAGAGGGCCACATGTGGCCTGAAGGCCATAGGTTTCCTACCCCTGGAATCATAGCAATTTTAAAAATGGACTCTTCCACTTTGATTGTGGTTTCTCTTGAGGATTAAATAATTGTGGTTCCTCATAGAAAAAGCAGGACATATAAGTGGTACAGTGGTTAGAGTGCCAGCCCTGGATTCATGAGGACCTGAGGCCTTGAATACTTACTAGCTGTATGACTGTGGGCAAGTCACTTAACCCTGTTTGCTTCAGTTTCATCATCTGTAAAAATGATTTGGAGAATGAAATGGCAAGCCACTGCAGTAACTTTGCCAAGAAAACCCTAAACAGAGTCACAAAGAGTTGGACACAACTAATTGACTAAACAACACTAGAGAAAGTAGATCTTTGTGTGTAGATTGTGTTAAGAGAAAATACTTATAATGCATTTAGACAACTAAGGAGTAAGACAAATTAGTATTTGGAATACCGGATAGACAGCTGGCTTTCAAGTCAGGAAGACTTGGTTCAGGTCTTCCCTTTGTCACAAATTCTGTGTGAGCTTGGCTAAGTCACACAACTGTTTAGTGACCCAGGAAACTCTCTGAGACTAAAAGTTAAGAGGTGAACTGCTGCTGATCTATGATGGTGGAGAGATTTTCCTCACCTATGCTAATAAATTACAGGTTTGATTCAAAAATATAGTTTAGAAAATCAAATTAATCAAAGAAATGTCCATCTACTGACATTCACACATGATTTATTTATAAATTAAGAAATGATAACTACTCAGGTGACTGGACAAATATGCAGTAACCTTCAATAAGGTTTCATAATCCCTCATTTTATCTCCATGTTTTGTAATTGCTTTTTGAGAATGGATGAGGACATGAGTAAATGTCAGACTTTGAGAAAGGTGACTCACTCCAATTTGAAGAAGAAAGACTTACTCGAAGGATACTGGTATATAAGTGGCATTTGAGACTAAAGAGAATTTTTTGATGTATAGAATATTCAAGTGAGGTCTTAGGTTAAAGTGAATGATTTATTTCTCTGTGTTGTTGTTCAGTCGTATCAGTTGTGTTCCACTCTTCATGACCCTATTTGGGATTTTCTTGGTGGACATATTGGAGTGGTTTGCCATTTCGTTCTCCAGCTCATTTTACAGATGATAAAACTGAGGCAAACAGGATTAAGTGACTTGCCCAAGGTCACACAGCTAGTGTTTGAGGTGAGATTTGAACTCATGAAAGTGAGTCTTCCTGACTCCAGGCTTGGTACTCTATCCACCATGCCACCTAGCTGCCCATTACTATGTGTACATATGACCCAACAAAATGACCATTTTTAAAACTTGGCTAATAGTCCAGAGCTCATAAATCAGTATCTACAGATTGAAATAGGACATAAGGATTAATTTCTAGATATCATATTTAGCACAGATTGTTTTTGTTAGGATTTGTCAAAAACAAGCCAGCTAAATATGATGGTTTTTAGCCAAGTTTTAAGTAATAAAATAATAATAATAATAGCTCACATTTACATAGCACCTACTGTATGCCAGGCACTGTGCTAAGTGCTATACAAATAACTCATTTGATCAGAGTCCTTCTCATACTCCATAGCTGCGTTATTTTCAAGCTATGTTCAGCAGTCGGGAATAAGAAAGGGGCATGTGGGGATAGGGTGGGGTGGAACTGGCAAAAGGACATATGCTGAGAGTTCTGTACTCTGAAACCAACCCTTTTTACATTTTTGGAAGAAAGCAGTTTTTCTTTGAATGAATATTATGAATATTCATTCTTTGTCACAAGATAATGACCAAATTCCTAGATTTCATGTCTTGGAAAGAGGACATCTCAGAGCCAGAATTAATTCATTATTTCCTTACTGAAATGAGGCTTTCCAAAACATCTTCCCATGCAGTTCACCTGTTTTTACAGAGAATCCAAGGACTTCAGATCAGCCAATCCTTAAGCATGTTTGGACAATCAATATCTGGAGGCATTGATGCAGATCATAATGGATATGCAGGTGAATGAAAATATTTGTTTTATACAAGTAAATAAGACAGTTGGTAGAAGGTGTTTTGTCACAAAATGATACAAGACTCATCTGGAAAATCTTTAACCTAGTCAAGATTTTACCCACTTACAAAACTGGATTTCATTTAGACAATCGGCCAGGTACTTTCTCTAAAATAACTGAGCATTTCTGGAGGAAGCTTAGCTTTCTCCTCGACTTGATCATCTTCCCTGTCTCAGTGCTGTGGAAAGAGGATTGGTTCAAGATCAGGTGACCTGGAGTGACCTAGGTTTCTGATTCTCTCTGATTCTCTCTCTTAAACCTTTCCTCCTTTTAGGCAAATCACTTAACTTTAAACCTTACTTTCCTTATCCAAAAAAATCCAATCCTTATCCAGGAATAGCCTGGGAGTACAAATACACTGGATTCAAGTTGTCCCTTAGTCACATACTAGTTTTGTGAGCCCAAGTAAGTCACTTAATCCCTCAGTGTTTCCAGGCAACTCTGTAACACACAACAGTTGCCAATCTGATTAATAAATAAATACACAAGTTGTTTAAGATTTTTAAGGTCTCTTCCAGTTCTATATTCCAAGATACTTTGAATCCTGGTACTACATCTGCATGCAGTGGATAGAGCACTGGGCTTGGAATCAAGGAAAATTCATCTTTCTGAGTTCAAATCCAGCCTCAGACACTTACTAGTTGTGTGATTCTGGGCAAGTCACTTAATCCAGTTTGCCTCAGTTTCTTCATTTGTAAAATGAGCTGGAGAAGAAAATGGCAAACCACTCCAATATCTTTTACAAGAAAACCCCAGATGGGGTCATGAAGAGTCAGACATGCCTAAAATAACTCAATAACAACATCAACAACAATGACTATGTCTGTGACCTTAGGAAAGGCACCTGATTTCTCTGGGCCTTAGTTTCCTCATCTATTAAATGGTTAGATTATACTAGATGCTTTCTAAGGACTCTTCCAGCTTTAAATCTATAACCTGTGGTCCTTTGGATAGCCGGTTTTGAAAAAAGCTAAAAAGCAGATATTAAAAGAGATATTGCATCTTAATAAGAAGAGACTAGGAAGGAAGAAAAGAGAGAATTCCTGTATGGAAGCTTCTCTCCTCATGTTGGAATATCAATTCAGTTTTAACAAGCTCTTCTCTGTATTGCAAATATGTAGCATGGTAAGAATGTGGGTCATTCTAAATGAGCTGATTTAAGACAAACCTGATAGATGTATTCTGAGATGTTAGCATATCACATCTAATCAATTATTTGTTAGTGGTGTTTTGATACAGTGAAAAGGTGACTATGCTATACAGTATTTATGACTGAGAAGCAGTTCCTTTTGACTAATGGTGATCATCAATCTGTGTTGATTTTCCCCCCTTCCAGATGTAGCAGTTGGTGCCTTTTGGTCTGATTCTGCTGTGGTGTTGAGGTGAGGCTGATACATTTCAGTGCTTAAAGACAATTGAGCTTAATTGTAAATGATGAGAGAGTTTTCAAAATTAGCAGGGTGATTGTGACCTCATAGTGCTCTTTATGGTATTTTGAACTTTAGTCATTGACCTTAAAGCTTTTTCACTAGAATTCTCTGCTTAAATAAACATCTTCAAGTAGAATTAAAATATTTTAATGAATTTTTAAGTGAACTATTAACTTACATTCAATGAATGAAGCAGTTATTTGTACATGTATATGCAGACATTGATAAAATAACTGCTTGAAATTATGACTGCCTCATTTTTTAAGACATAGGCATTAGTGGATCTCCTTATTGATAAATTATTGTATAATTAAAATTGTTCACTTTATTTCCTTTGTAGGACAAGACCAGTAGTGATTGTTGAGGCTTCTTTAAAACATCCTCAATCAGTAAACCGAACCAAATTTGAATGTTTTGAAAATGGACAACCTTCTGTATGCATGGACCTGACCCTCTGCTTTTCATATAGAGGCCGAGAGGTCCCAGGCTATATTGGTAAGTCTACCTTTATGTAGTTAGTGCATGAATATATGCTTCTCAATGTACCACTTAAATATTTGCCAGTGTTGATCCTGATGTGTCAAAAATCCTTTGAGAGCAGATACTTAGTGACTGTATTATTCTTGATCTGGGTCTTCTTCCTCTACTTTCCCTATCCCTGTGAAGCAGATGGGTGATAAGGAAGAGGTAACCATATAGGTGACTTAGGTGGGGCCCAAAGAGAAGGTTTCTCTCACAAATATATTGTAGAACAACCAACTTTGAGGGTATCTGGGAAGTCTATTTATAATGGAAAGATGCCACCAAAACTCATTTCTGGTAGGCTGCCATATTTTGCCTCTAGTGGGCTATACTGACAAGATGGATTGATGGGAAGAAAGTGTTTTTATAGGGGCCAGCCAGTTTTTATCATTGAAGCTTAGATGGGATTTAAGTTCAGAACAAAACTCTAATTTAAATAAAGAACAGCCTGCTTCTTAATGATTTATTATGACAACAAACCAGCTTCTGGGAGTATGGCCAGTTACATTGTAAATAGCCAATTCTCAGTTATGTGTACTAGTAGTAGGAGAGCACTGATGTGAATAATCCAAAATGATGGATAATCCAAAAATCATTTATCTTTGACTTTGAAATGTATTATGAGTTTCATAGATAATATTCTAGTATTTATACATAAAATCTGATTATGTTCCTAATTACTTTATATATAGGCCAATATTAAAAGGAGTTTGAATTATTTGAGAAGACATGATAGGAGCAGTAATGTGTGTGTGTGTCTGCCTGTGGTCATACAAATAATTCACAAATTTTCTAGTTCACAGATGAGTAATTAAAAGTTGACAGTGAAATTCAAAGGTTACCATTCCAGCCCAAGGATCATCTTAAATTATAGGTTACATAGAGTACGTGAGAGCAGAAACACTAGAAATTATCCATTTCAGCCTCCGCATTTTAGAGTTGAGAAAACTGAGACCTAGAGGGCTTAAATGATTGATCAAAAACCACGCAGCAAGTTAGTGCAAAGCTAGAACCAGAAGCAGCCTACATTCACTGATGACTTAGTGACTACCTGCTATCATTATAGATACAGTTAATGGTAAATGAGATTGGTGATTAAATGATATAGTACTTGCAAAGTGCTTAGTATAGTGCCTGGCATGGAATAAGCACTATATAAATGCTTATTTTTTCCTTCCCTAACATATAGAAGGTCAAAACAACAACAACAAAACTTTAGTCAAAATTAAATTGTAATGGGAGTAAAATGAGGTAAGAATGATGCTTATATTTCTGACATATCCCCCAACTTCCATTGCATCAGATGCAATGCAAGTAGTTGTCTGGAAACATCCTGATTCAGTACTTCTTGCTATAGTTGTCCAACAGGAACATTGGTGAACTTCAGGAAGGGTTACAGGAAGGAAGGAAGGAAAAAGAGGGAGGGAGGGAGCAAGGAAGGAAGAAGGGAATCATTTGTTAATTCCCTGCTATGTGCCAAGCACTGTGCTAAGTGCTTCATAAATATTCTCTCATTTGATTTTCATAAGTAGGTGCTATTATTATACCCATTTTACAGTTGAGTAAACAGGCAAAGAGAAGACAGATTCCTTGTCAGGATGTAGTCAGAACTGCCATTTAGAGGGGGTAGGTGGTCCCAGAGTGAATGACATAGCAATACATAAAAGCCAGTTTATTGGATGTTAGATCCTGGTTGACTATATTTTATTTTTTCCCCTTTATGAGTTCTCTTTCTTTCCCCTGTACCTTTCTTTTACTATCAATAGAAAAGTGCTCCTAAATGCAGCCCAGAGATCTCAAACATGACTCCTGCATTGCTACAGGTACATCTTTTTCAATTGCCTGAGAAGGGCTCCAAGGGAGACAATGTATGACAATGCATATGAATAAACTAGCACTTTTTCTGTCTTACTGGAAGTGGCTTGTTTTCTTTCCTTCCCTCCCTCCTTGCTTGCTACCATTTTACATTTAATGAATTGGTTCAGACTTATTTACCTACAAAAGCTTCCACTGAACTAAGATTTGGAAATGTGTAGTTTGTGCCCGGAAGTGTTTGGCCTCTGCTATTGTAACAGTAAATGCTGGTTGTGCACCTCTTTTGCTACACATCAGTTCTTGGAAAAAGTGGATGAAATGATTAAGTTACTTCTAAAAGATAAACTAGCATTTTGGGAAATGTGTTGATTTTTTTAGATCCCCTTGAGAGAATGATAACTCAAGTGCATTAAATGGTACTGTAGTGAATTATAAGAGTTACTTCATCTCCTAAAGTGCCCAATTTCCACTCAAGAGGATGATTTATTTAGTTTGGAAAGGTAATGATAGATCACTTTTATAGTTTACAGTTTGAAAAACATGTTATTTCTGTAGGGCACATCTGGCCTAGTAAAAATTAATAGAATGTATTTTATTTATTTATTTATTTATTAATTCTTTTTGTTTGAATTTTAGCTGAAACTTTTTGGTACTAAAATACGATTTTTCTTAGAATAGTTGAACCCACTTTCATCAGCAAATGGGTATCTACTATGCTTTGCTTAAGATAATTTCTAATCAAAGTCATAATTTTTTTTGCATTTGGACTCTCTTATTTTTTAGATTAATTAATTTACTTATTTTTAGTTTTCGCCATTCACTTTTATAAGACTTTGAATTCTAAATCCCCCCATTTCTCTACCCTCTCCCAAAGACAGCATGCAATCTGATATAGACTATACATGTATAATCACATTAAAAGTATTTCCACATTAGTTATGTTGTGAAATAAGAATCAGAACAAAAGAAAAAACCTCGAGAAAGAAAAAAAAACAAAAAAGAGAATATTATGCTTCGATCTGCATTCAGACTCCATGGTTCTTTCTCTAGATGTGGATAGCATTATCCACTATGAGTTTTTGAAATTGTCTTAGATCATTGCATTACTGAAAAGAGTTAAGTCTATCCAAGTTGCTCATTGCACAATGTTGCCATTACTGTGTATAATGTTCTCCTGGTTCTGCTCACTTGATGCTCATGTAGGTCTTTCCAAGTTTTTCTGAAATCCACCTGCTCATCATTTCTTAAGGAAATTACATTCATTACATCCATTACATTCATATAACGTAACATGTTCAGCTATTCCCCAATTGGTGGACATACACCTTTAATTTCCAATTCTTGGCCACCACAAAAAGAGCTGCTATAAGCATTTTTGTACATGTGGGTCCTTTTCCCTTTTTTTATGATATCTTTGGGATACAGACCTAGTAGTGGGACTGCTGGATCAAAGGGGGGGCACAGTTTTATAGCCCTTTGGGCATAGTTCCAAATTGCTTTCCAGAATGCTTGGATCATTTCACAACTCTACCAACAATGCATTAGTGTTCCAATTTTCCCACATCTTCTCCAACATTTATCATTTTCCTGTTTTGTCATGTTAGCCAATCTGATAGGTGTGATGTGGTACCTCAGAGTTGCTTTAATTTGTACTTCTCCAATAAATAATGATGTAGAGCATTTTTTCATATGACTATAGATAGTTTTAATTTCTTCATCTGAAAACTGCCTGTTCATATCCTTTGGCCATTTATCAATTGGGGAATGACTTATGTTCTTATAAATTTGACTCAGTTCTCTATATATTTTAGAAATGAGCCATTTATCAGAGGCATTGGTTGTAAAAATTCATTCCCAGCTTTCTGCTTTCCTTCTAATCTTGGTTGCTTTGTCTGTACAAAAGCTTTTTGATTTAAAATGATCAAAATTATCTATTTTGCATTTCATAATGTTCTCTATCTCTTGTTTGGTCACACATTCTTCTGTTCTCTATAGATCTGACAGATAACCTATTCCTTGCTCTCCTAATTTGCTTATTGTATCACCCTTTAAATCTAAATCATGTACCCACTTTGACCTTATCTTGGTACACAGTGTAAGATGTTGTTCTATGCCTAGTTTCAAACAGTCATAATTTTTAGTGAAACAATATGTAAATCCCTCTTAACTTTTATGTAAATAATTTTGTGTGTGCATTTTAACATTTTTTTCTTAAACCTTTCAAATGTTTTCAAAAGTCCGTTCAATGAAGAACATAAAATATTTATATGACATCTAGTGCAACGTTAAACAGTATTATTGGCAACAATAATTAAGTATACAGATTCCTTAATGTTAGTTATTTTTGGAGAATTGATGCTCATGGCTATCCTTTCTTTGATATTGTAGTTTTGCTTTATAACGTGAGCCTGGATGTGGGCAGGAAGGCCGAGACCCCGTCAAGATTTTACTTTTCTTCTAATGGAACATCTGATGTTATTTCAGGAAGCATCAACGTATCCAATATTACAGAAAACTGCAAGAAGCATCAGGCGTTTATGCGGGTAATGTGACCTATTTTCTATTACTAATAAAATGTAAGTCCAGTTATACCTCATCAAAATAATGTCTGTTTTGTAGGATATAATCCAGTGAAATTGCTCTTCTCCTGTAGGCTACAAGAGTGAAACTGTATCATCTGCGTAATATAGTATGTTATGTACAGGAGATAACCCAAGCCTATTCATTAAAAATCCATCTTTCTGGCTGTTTTGTTTCATATGCTTTATTCAATGGAATAACACATGGTAAAGTGCTTCATAAATGGTTAAGACTACAAATGTCAGGTTCTATAACTCTAGTCTATGTGAATCAGGTTTACTGTATTACCCATCCATGTAAACATCATTACATGGGGTGTCAGTCCCTTAGAACTCTTCCTGTTTGTAATTTCACTTTTCTTTTTCGTAACCTTGCCTGGAGGTGTACAGAATCCTTGGCTCAGCTCAAGACTCAGAAATAGCCCAACTGAGCCATCCTTGTCAATTTTTGTATGTCTTTCCTTGGTCCTCTGATGAAGCTGTGGGCCAGCAGGGCTGTTTGGGGATTGTTCCTTTGACCTCATGCCAGAATTGTCAATGATATCAGTTGGGCCTCAAGCAGTTGTAGCTAGTGTTTTCCACTGCCATAGTGGAGTCTGTGATACTTTAAAAAAAATTAAGCCATTATCCCTAAACTACTAATCACATTTTTTTTTACATTAGTCAAATGTCAGAATAGAAAGTATCACCAGTGTTTTTTCCCATCAGAGAATGGTGTATCTGTTGTCACATTATGTCTTGTCACAAACACACACAGAAAAGTTAAACTGTCCCCAAAAGCCCCTTCTAGGATTTCAAACACTACCCTCATTTTAGGACTTAATTTTCTCTAAGATACTTATTCTAAACAAATGCAAACAAACACAAAGAATCCAATATACTATTAAATGCTAAGAGCAGTAATCTCCATGTTATTTCCCTTAATGGTTTTTATTCTAGTACTAGTGCAAAGCTATTGGACGGTAGAGGCAAGGATGCCTATGCCTATGCCTTTTTCAAAGGCATAGGATGACATTAACTTAACAATCACTTGTATGGTGGGGATTAAGTAGGTTCTATTTTTAATCCTTGATAGTCATAGTTTTTCAGAGCCTTAATCACTTTTAGTGACAAATATTGGAGTTTGGGGAAAAGAAACCTAAGGGAAAGGGTCATTTTGAGAGCACACTGGGTTGAATTAATGAACAAAAAGAACACTGAAAAAAACTTTTTCTCCATATTCTCCTACCTGTCATTCTACTGTTCAGATGAAGAAAGATTCTTGGAATTTGCGCAGGTACTTCGGAAAGTATCTGTAGTTGAGATAATAGGCAATCCACAGATACTCATCTGTCTTCACATATACACTTGTATCCCTAGCATACATTATGAGTTGATGGGTCTTATCCAGGAGGAAAGAGAAAATGGCAAGCTTCGGTGCCCACAGTATTTTACTGGGAACTCCCAAGCCCACATCTTTTATGGAATCTGCAAGATTAGCATCTCCTGAATTGCTTTCTCTTGTTTCCCAATTTAAACCAGGTGGAGTGGGTCTGTTACATTCTCTTATTTGAAACAGTGAATGTGTGTTTTGAGAATATCATTGGCCTTTTAAATTTTTCAAAATGTAATCAAAACAAATGAATTCTGTCTTCATTTTTCAGTTTAGAATTAAAGCTGCAATTTTCCTGCAGATACAAAACTTTCATCTCTATTGTAAGAGTTATATAAAGAAGATTAGATTTTTACCAATTTGTTAAGGCCTATAAAACATTTGGAATTAAAAGGTCATAGATAGTGAGTTGCTTTGAAATTAGTGGGATTAATAATTTTAAAGCTCCAGATGTTAGGGCTACTGGAATGTTTGTATGCTATAGATAAGTTTTTGACATAAGGAGAATTTCCCCCATGAGGTTGGAATGCTCATCAGTTAGTGTTGTCACATTCTTTGAAAGCACTTTGTCCCCCAGCACACTCCTTCATTGGATCCCAAAGGTTTCGTAGGACAGAGTCAATTGCATTTTAGGCTTCCCATTTTATGAAATCATTCCACGGCCCAGTTTAATTTTGGTAAATCAGAAGATTGCTTTGTTAATTGGTTATAGTATTTGGAACTGTTTGGATAACTCTGTATAATAGACAGCTACCTGAGAATTTTGATGAGTAAAATTTCATTGCAAATTCTGATGGAAGCACTAAACTATTCAAAATATTCACAAACATTTGGTGAGGCTGTTTTCTATACTACATGGAGAAATTCATTTTCCTTCTTCCCAGTAGAATTTCTGCTGAGGATATTGGGGATTTCTTTGGACCAGGTATGCTTATCAATTTACCCACTTGCTTCTCAATCAAATCAGTGGAGTGAGTACTTTTCATATTAATCACAAGAGCATGGCTTTTTTCTTATATAGGAACAGCTGTCTCTTCCCCCCTCCATTTCCTAGACAGAGGCACATGGACTCCTGAAAATAAGATTTAATTGGTCTGATCCTGTTAGTCTACAGATCTTTCAAATCTAGATTCTTCAGGGTTTACTAATTTCAATTGTATATACATACATACTCTTATTAAAAAATATATGTTAGAATACAGAAAATGTATATAAGGAAGAAAATCTTTGCCATTAGCTTCTCTCCCCTTTTTTTAGAACAAACTAGACTGATATACTTAATATATGTTTATATATTTCTCCTGAAATAGCAGCATAGGCTAATTTCATATCAGCATTATTTCTGCTGGTGTCAATGCCTATCCAATAAGAGGCCTTGTTCTGTAGCTAATTCTTTAGTTTATATGTCTTATATTCCCTTTTAGATTTTAAGTAGGTAACTAATTAATGTTTATTGTAAGAATGTTGTTTAAAGTACCTCTCAACTATAAGCCTAGAGCTACCAGATTAGTCAAATGAAAAAGACATCCTATGTGACATTGTTATCAGAATGTTTCTGCCTTCCATGGAATTTTCTAATTCTGGGAAGGTTAACTCAGGGATGAGACAAATGTTTAACAACCAGCTTTCCAGGGGGAATAAAAAGCATACATGAAACATTTTGAAGCTGCAATATTAACATTTTCTCCATCACTTTCTTAGGTCTAGAGTCTAGGGGTGGGGAACCCAGGGCCTCAAGGCCACATGTGGCCCTCTAGGTCCTCAAGTGCAGCCCTTTGACGGAATCCAAATTTCACAGAACAAATTAGTTTGGATTCTGTCAAAGAGTTGTACTTGAGGCCCTAGAGGGCCACATGTGGCCTCAAGGACTTGAGTTTCCCACCCCTGGACTCTAGACCCCCTGGTCTAGACAATTAACAAAACAACAAATCAAGCCCTGATTTATAGTGTTTGCCCATATCTGACACATAAATGCTCACACTGAAAATTTAACAATTTAGCAATTGACTTTCCCAAGCCAATTTCCCATCCAACTCATCCTTTTCCTTAACATAGTTAGCCCATAGTGATTGTTCTACTTTAAATTCATGTCGTCAATGTCTTTGCACCTCAGTGCAATTTTTCATTGCCAGTAAATGTTTGAAATTCTACTTGTGTTACTTAACTATCAAATGTGATTCCTCTAATATAAATGTGTAGTTTTAAAATTATTCATATTACAAATTATTATAAACATGGAGTATCTCACTAATAATAATGGTCTACCACACAATAGTACAAATGGGCATATTTGTAACTATATTTTTGAGAATTTCACTATTAAAACCATGAACATATTTTATTGAAATGCCTTTGGAAAAAATCTTGAGGTCTATCCACCTCAGTTAACACCAGATACACTTATTAGCTAGACCTTTCCTTAGGCATTTATCATATATTGTTGTGTAATGTTGATAATATTTCCATGCATTTATCTTTCTTTCCTAACTAAATGGTAAGTTCATTAAAGGCAGAGACTATTCCCTGTACTTTATTGTATCCCTTATGTGATCTAGCACACTGCCTTGCATACTCTAAGTAGTCCATGAATGACTGTTGATTGATTAAATAGCCTTTTAACTTTAAGTGATAATGGATAATATTTAGTTTCTATGAAAGTGCTCAAATTGAAGTATATCTGTTATTTTTCATTTTTGTTTTTATTGAAAAGTGTGGAGTGCTATATTGCATATTATATAGAGAGCGATTGCTAGACTTGCAGTCAGGAAGAGCTGGATTCATGCCCCACTCCTGACATTAATTGCAATCACTTAACTTTCTATGGCTTAATAAAGGGGATGGAGTAGGGGGAAAAGGACAAGATCTTGAATGAAAGGATCTGAGTTCATATGTCTTCTACACTACTTACCTGGGTATATGGGATGTTCATGAGGACTAGCCCCTCTGGTGGGGGCGGGGCTTGCTGAGCCCTTTTCAGGGCCATTCATCCACCTTTGGTGGCGCTCAACTCTCACCTGTGGTTCCAAGAAGTTGTAGCATGCACAGTGGCCACATTGTCCTAACAGATGGGCTTAAGCAGGTTGTGGGTAACTGACAGGCTTTAAATCTGTTGGTGAGTTAGGGGTGATGTTTACCCCAAACAAGTGAAGACTTACCCTGCTGGAATGGGTGGATGGGAACAATCTGTTGCAAGAAACGTGAAGATAGCTAAAGCAGATGATGTAGAGCATTTAGAACTTGGTCAAACATTGAAGACACAAAGCTCATCTGCTACATGCCTGGCCCTCACCAGTCATCTTCACTTTTGTCCTGCCACTGGACTTTGATGACGCTGGAAGAGAGACTGAGGCTGATGACTTTGTGCAACTCTGCCTCACTTTAATCCAATTCACTGGCAAGTCAAGACATCACTCCATGGTATCATTGGTCCTCTTTGAAAACAAAGGACAAATAACAATGCTATTTACTGCATGTGTGACCTTAGTGAAGTCCTTTACCCTCTAACCTTACTTTCCTTATCTGCGAAATAAGATGGCTTTACTAGATGACATTTGGGAGTTCCTTTCTAGCTCTGATTATAGGATCTTATTAAATTAATACAACAAGCTTTTATTAAGTGCTTATTGTATACAAGACAATGGGAATCCAAATAGTTATGGAACCATCCCTGCCCTCAACAGGCTTACATTCTCCTGATGGAAGCCACATCTAAATAAATACAAAATAATTCCTCAAGATGGAGATCAGTAACACTTGCAGAGGTCAGAAAGGGCCTCAGATAGAGAATGTGGAGCTTGAACTGAGCCTTGAGATATGAGCTAGGGATTCCAAGTGATTGGTTGAGGAGGGAGGACATTCTAGCATAGGAATGAGCAAAGACAGAGATAGGAGATGGAAAGTTCCTAAATGGAGAACAGTTTGAAGGACAATATGCCTGGAAAGCGTAGTGAAAGATAATATGAAATCAGTCTAGAGAGTTTCATCCAGATTGTGAAGGATTTTAAATGCTAAACATAATAGTGTATATTTTATTCTAGAGGCCAAAGACTCTTTTTGAGGGTGGGGTGGGATGATATGGTCAGGTCTATGCTATAGGATCCTATGATCTAATAATAGTATTGACATATTGTTTTAAAATTAATAGAGTCCTTGACATACATTATCTCTTTCAAATCTCACAGCAATCATGTGAGGGTATTATTAGTCTCATTTTATGAAGGTGAAAAAACTGAGGCTGAAAGAATTTAAATGTTTTGCCTTCAATCATGCAGCCAATCAGAGATGGAATATGAGCCCAGGTCTTTCTTACTAAATTATACCATATGGCCTTTCTAAGCCATCAGTTAAGGGACTTCCTCTATTCCCTCCAGTGTTCACATATTTGTATGTAAGGTGTTTTGGATGGCCCTACCTTTCAAAATCATCACTCCAAAATTCAGAAAGGCTGCATGTGTCTCAAGCACCTTCTAATGTGCTCATTGGTGTATTTACTTGTAATCTAAGTTAAAAACAACTTGACTTCATGATATTAATAGTTGAGGCAGTTGTAGCTGGTTAATATCACTTGGCAAACCAGCCACTTATTTTCCAATCTTCTGAATATGAACAGATCCACTTTTACTTAACACCTCCCTCATCTGGCTCTGAGAGGCATGACTTTACTTTAGGCATTTTCTCTACTCTGCCTCTCCAGGTAACTATGTTAAGGATAAGGACGAGTTGGATGGGGTTCTTATTGGCTTGCGAAAACCAATTGTTAAATTTTCAGTGTAAGCATTTATGCATCAGATATGGGCAAACCCTATAAATCAGGGCTTGATTTGTTGTTTTGCTAATTGTCTAGACCAGGAGGTCTAGAGTCCAGGGGTAGGGAACCCGAGTTCTTGAGGCCACATGTGGAAGTCATATTGCGTCTGAGGGAAAGGCCTTCACCACTGAAATCTGTTGACTTGTGACTTAGACATTGGCCAGTCACGTTAATGTTAATGGTCAGGATTCTTGTGGCTTAATCCTTCCTTCTCTGTTTTTGGTGAACGTATAAAAAATTATTAATAAATCCAAATTTTTTGAGATTCTCCTTTAGCTCAAGCTTACAGCTAAGAAAAACCTTAGCACTAACCAATTATTCATATATACACACACGTATGTATGTATATATGTAAATATACACAGTTATATAGTTATATATGTATACATAAATACACACATGTACACATGTATATGCAGATAATGTGGATTGCACAGATATATACACATATACACAAATACATCTGTATATAGGCATGGGTATATACACATATGCATGTGTATATGTATATGCATGTATGTACATGTGCATGTATGTGTAACACAAGCAATTCACTACTTCCTTTTTTTCTGTCTCCCCTTTACCAAAATGAATTATATAACCAAAAAGAAGATTGATCAGATTTTTTCCTTAATAGTATTCTTCCAATTCATGTAAAGATAGTTTTCAACATTCATTTTTGTAAAATTTTGACTTCTAAATTTTTCTCCCTCCCTTCCTTCTATCCTCCCCAAAATAGCAAGTGATCTGATATAGGTTATACATGTACAGTCATGTTAAACATATTTCCACATTAGTCATGTTGTAAAAGAAGAATCAGAACAAATGAGAAAAACCATGAGAAAGAAAAAAAAGTGACAAGTGTGCATTCAGACTCCATAGTTCTTTTTCTGGATGTAGTTAGTATTTTCCATCACAAGTCTCGGAATTGTCTAGATCAATATATTGCTGAGAAGAGCCAAGTCTGTCATAGTTAATCATCCCACAATGTTGTTGTTGCTGTGTACAGTGTTCTCCTGGTTCCGCTCACTTCACTCAGCATCAGTTCACATAAGTCTTTTGATCAGATTTTTTTCCTAGAGTTATCTGGCTTTAAATTACTAATTAAATCAGAAATTATGAACAGATTTAAAGAACTGAAAAACTTGGGTGTAACCATCCGCCATCCTAGACAGAGGAAGAGAGTAGATAGGGGAACTAAAAGCCTTCATTATCTTTCTCCTCACAGTCCACTCCTACCTCACTTCTAACGAGGGTCTTGGATGGGCCAATGGGGGCCAAGCCACTTCAGCTGCCTGTATCCAGTCTCCCAGTGCAGCTTCCATTCCCTTTTGTTGACTCAGCTCTGAGGCCTTCACTGAGCATCTTCTCTTCCCCCCTTGCCCTGCCCCCCCAAAACAACCAGCTCAAACTCTGCTGGTACTACCTTAACTGTGCTTGACTCCAAGCTTACAGGAATCTCAAGGCCCTCCCAGGATGTGAAGAAACAATGTGGACTCAACTTCCAGAAGCTCCCACAGCTATTCCTCCCTTTACAAACAGAGATGTCTTCAAAAACCTGCTATTCTATGTGCACCTTCTTAGAGTGAGCTGGCAATGTCTACTAATTGGCTTTCTACTCTGCTTTGTGATATATTGAAATCATGAAAGGGAGCATGGTGTAGTGGAAAGAGAACTGGTTTAAGAATCAGAAAGCTGTCAGTTTGAATTCTACTTCCAACACATTCTATTTGTATAACCTTGGGAAGTCACTTCACTTCTGAGACTATGAATTAAATTAAATTAAAAACTATGAAAAAGACTATGAATTAAATTAAATTAAAAAAAAATAAGGCCAAACTGCCCTAGCAAAAGGGAACTCCCTACACACATGAATGACAAGTTTGATTAAAGAAAAATTTGGGTGCCAGACTAGGTGGCACAGTGGATAAAGTGCTGGCCTGGAGTCAGAAAGATTCATTTTCATAAGTTCAGATCTGGCCTTAGACATTTACTAGCTGTTTGACCTTGCCAAGTCACTTAACCAGTTTACCCCAGTTTCCTTATCTGTAAAATGAGCTGGAGAAGAAAATGACAAACTACTTCATTATCTTTGCCAAGAAAATCCATCTCGGTCATTGATGTCTAATACAGCTGAAAATGACTGAACAACAACAATAATTCTTAACAATCCAATGGTATCATGAAATGATAGTCACTTACTAAAAGTGCTTGTTGAAGTGGACAAATACATCATAGTGAAGTGGGAAAGGGGTTCCAAAGTTGGACGTCAATAAAATCCAAGTTTGAATCTTGCCTCTTGACACTTACTAGTTGTATTGTCACAGACTCTGTGTGTGTGTGTTAGTTTCCCTATCTTTAAAATGGGGAAACTAACTTTACCTCATATGGTCACTGTGAGGAGCAAATAAAATAAAGCCCATAAAACACATTGGAAAACCTTAAAGTGCTATTATAAGTTCAGTTCTACATCACTAAAAGAATGCATAGGAATTCAGATACCAGACCCATAGTCAACTGCCCCTTACACCCATCCTGTAACTTACCATTTGACTAAATTAGGAGAATACTTGTCTACAACCAAACTCTCAGGATTCCCTGCAAATGCAAACTTCCATGTAAACTAAACAGAAAGATAATGCAAAGACAATAGGACTTAGTCTTTTTTTTTTTATTTTGAACCATGTGTCAATTGCCATGGTTGTAGTGTGCATCATCTTAGGTAATTGTCCATAAGAAATGTAGGGTAGCATTTTCATTACTTTTAATACAGATATCACCCCAGCAACTCGATTTTTTTTTCCTCCAAAATCTTAATTAGTAATCTGAAGACATGTTTTGGTACTGAAGCTTCATTCCTTACATAGAACTGTTAAAGTTAAGTAAGTGTGACTGTCTGTCGAGTAAAGTCCCTGCAAGAGTGCATGTGCATTTTTTCTATATTGTGAGAAAAGAATAATTAATAGCTAATTAGGATAATAGAAGTAATATACAGCAGATGCAGAGAAGACCTTGTGGAAAATTAGTATGAATTAGATCACATGCGATTTGGTCAAAGCAAGCTAGTTGAAAAGAATTAAAGCAATGGACACTTGGAGGGACAATCAGTGGCTGTCTATCTCCCACACCTGGGGAATAATTTAATCAATTTTGCTATTGTAAAATTCAGTGCTTCAAGCTGTTCCATTTTCACAAGTAGATACCTTGGCATTTGGACCTTGATTTGTAGCATTCTTGTATAGTCAAGGTTTCATGTTGTAGTTATCACTTGCTGAGTGGCTTTACAAAATCATATATACATATATATATATATATATATGTGTGTATATACATGCATACACACACACACACACACACACATATATATATATATACACATAAATATAATATGGGAAAGTAAAAACAAAAAACCCTTACCTCTTAGTTCTTTGATTCATACTAGACATCTCCCAAATACTAAATTAGCTCAAAATAAACATGAGATGCACAAATTTAGAGAATCCACCCCAAGTGTTCACATGGACTATTTGTGTCCAACCTGTGGTAGAACGTTCTGAGTTTGTATTGGTCTGATCAGCCACAGTCAGATATATTGTAACTTGACTCTAAGATGGTAATGTCATTTTAGTCCTCTTAAAGAACCAAGGACCACAACCAATCAAGCAACCAATTAATAGAGTGAGTCATATATTATGCTTCCATTCTCACCTGGCTTTCAATCAGAACTCACGGCAGGGCTATCTTGGTTTTCCTGTCTCTCCTCCCCACCCATCCCCTTCCTCTTTATAAACTATATAAGAGAGACAATGTGGCCTAGTAGATAGAAAACTGGCCTCAGAGCCAACAGACCTGGGATCAAGTCCTGCCCAGGTCCATATTAGCTCTGAGACTTTGGGCAAGCCTCTTAACCTCTCTGTGTTCTCTACAGCTGTTTAAGATTCTAAGAAGGAGAGAAGGTGCCAACCTGCATGAATGGGTGGGGATAGTTCTCTATATGTAAAAAAATCACAGGTCTATTCCTCTCCCTAGCCATATAAACTGTAAAGCAGAGGTTTTTGTTTTTAAGAAATCTGACTTCTCTACCTTTTTTGGTGACTAGTAAAAGTTGTAATGAACGTATGTTCACTTTACTACATAAAGTAAGGCAAGAGGAAGAAAACTTTAACATAATATAAAATTGGAAAAATAGATTCCGTGCGATAATTTTGCTGATCTGCAAGCTGCATGATTGGCAGTGTGAGACAGGGGTTTAGAGAAAATCAGACTTGGAGTCAGAATGACTTGGATTCAAGAGCTATCCCTGACACATACTGGATGTGGGACTTTGAGCAAGTCAACTCTGTAAGCCTATAAATTACACATGGAGATGAATTGCCAATTTGCATCTGTGGAGGAAGTTTCCATATCAGAAGTACAGTTCTCTGCTGATTAAAACATAGATCTAGATCCCTGCAGCTCCCAACACAAGGCAATGTGCCAAGGTCTGGGGAAATAAAGACAAAAAATCAGTCCCTTTCCTCAAGGAGCTCACATTCTGGTGAAAGTAATTCTGAGCAGTCATACTTTCTGTATTTCCTTTCTGATAAGAACATTCCCTAACGTCATCTCTAGTTATTCTATAATAATTATTTCCAGTTATTTTATTTGGTAAATATCTTGTGCATACATAGTTGTTTTTATCTTGTCACCCCCATTAGAATGTGTGTTCCTTGTGAGCAGGGACTATAATTTGCCTTTCTTTGAATCCTCAATGCTTAGTATAGTGCCTGGCACATAGTAGGCACTTATTAAATTCTTGTTGACTCACTAACATTAGGACAGATTCTAATCTAATTGTTTTAGATAGATAGATAGATAGATAGATAGATAGATAGATAGATAGATAGATAGATAGATAGATAGAT
>NW_020954557.1:33395115-33404485 GCF_900497805.2 Vombatus ursinus | reverse complement strand
GATAGATAGATAGATAGATAGATAGATAGATAGATAGATAGATAGATGGACGGATGAAAATCTGGCCTACTGACACTAATCTATGAGACGTTTATGTCCTAGTATAACGACATGAATTTATGTCATTCCTCTGAAGAGTTCACCTAGAGTAAATGTTAACCCCAATTTCATTTTCAGTAACTATGTAGTTCTGCTGAAAGCCCCTGAGCCTATCTTTAATGTTCCGTGTAGGCTTTATTGAACTGCCCTCTTGGTTTTTTTTTTTTATTACATCCACTTGTGAAATTAGGAACCTAGAGTTCTCTCTTGATTAAAAAATGTATTTTAGAAGTAGAAGGTCAGAATAGGCATTTAAATTCAAATTGCAGCTGTAGTAAAGACAGCCAAGTCTGTAAACATATAGTAACAGCAGTAATAATTCTAATACATAGTAACAATTCTAAAGCAAAGAAGAATAAGGAAAATTGCATATTGCCTACTAACCTCCCATGGAAGCTGGCTATAGATGTATGTCTTTGTTGATTTATAACTTCCCCTTCCATGTTTTAGGATCATTTGAATTGTTAACTTGGATTGTGTTTTATAATATTTAGGGAACCTCATAGTTGAGTTTTAGACTTATGATCCATGGGTCTATATATCAAATATCTAATTAAATTGGTAATTTAATTCAATTGAAATCATCCACCAAATTACTTAATTAGAGATTGAAATACTCAATATCCATATGGACCTGTGAAGTCATCAATGTTGGGTATTCCCTCCAGATGGTAACCCAACCATATCTGCCTGTCCTGTGTGATTCTTATCTTTGGCCTCTAATAATTTCACTGAAGTAGTACCACCCAAAGTACTGGTAATTTCACTTGATTTGACATGACATTGTGAGGATATCTGTGGAATGTTAAGACAGTCTATAAGTCATCTTTTGCTGCTAGCATGTGACCAGCTCATCTTTATCATTCATACATTTCCTTGGTGGAATCCTTTGCTCTGATTCTCCTTTGTAATTTCTTTTATTTATTTATTTTTGCAATTCTAAATTGCTGCAATACTTTCTATGGGAGCAACTCCTTACTTAAAAGGTTTAGTCTTATTCTAGGTCTTGTTAGATTCATTTTGGTTTAACCTTTCCCTTTAAATTCACTGTCGTATAGCTTATTCGAGCCTTCCTTTGCCCTTTGGGTGATACTCATTTTGAGTTTTTTAGAGTCTATAGAGTTCTATGACTCACAGCCATACAATACCAGTAGAAAATTGAGATAAACTAAAAGTATTTTTGTTTCAAGGAGATATTTGGTACAAGTAAAATAACTTTCCAATTTGCCAAAGGCAATCCATATGTTATCTTTTTTCTATTCATTTCTGACCTAATTCGCAGTGTCTGTCCAAGTTATGTATCCTGATGGATATATCTTGGTTTATCCAACTGGCTCTCATGGTCTAGACAACTGGAATTCTTCGTCCATTTTGTTTTTACAGTATGGATAGTTAGAATATTTTTGAGTGTTTAAATGCGGTTGCCATCTAGGAGACTCCACAATATTCTAGGGATTGATGCATTTAGGAAAATGCCATCCTCAGACAAGAGCATCAGGAACATCCAGAGAATTTACCATCTATAAGGAATTCTCTTTTGACTTGAACTTGGAACAGACTATATTAATTTAGTCCTTTTTAGAGGAAAAGAATACATATCCTGATAGGCATCTTGATGCCTTGGGAGACTCTCATTGATTTCAAGGGAGGTGTTGAGCTAAAATGAATCCAGCAATGCCTAGAGCAAGACCTGACATTTATTTAGTTTCTCAGATAAGAGTTTTGGATATTTTAAAACAGAGGATGCAGAAACCCATTGAAATAATTCTGTATCATAGCCAACAGTGGCCATTAGGAAGCAACTTAATTTTCTATAAAATAAAACTATCCAATCAGATTGCTATACCTATGAATAAAACTCTGCTCTTCACTCCCTTAAATTCAAATTCTATGTGGTGCCATGGACACTCTTCTTTAGGTGGCATAGTATAATGGAAAGAGCACTGGAAAAGAGGAAACACCTTTAGAAAGGTGGCTCACCTAATCCATCTGTCCAATTTTGCAGTAGTATTCCCTCCTATGGAGACAGAATTAATATATGGAGGGCATAATCCCCTTTTTTGTTAAGAAAATTTCCATAGTTTTATTTTATTATGAGGCATTAGAACATCTGAACAAATCAATATCTAGGCAGCACGCACAGCTCATGCTTTCTTCTTTAATTCTTTGGGTTACTAGAGCAACTCATCAGTACATTAAAAAAAAGACAGCCTTTTGCATTACTCAGTCTTTCTAAAGTGTTACTAGTACAACACAAAGTTCTCTGTTAGTTAATATAACTTAACATCTTGCGTAACTCAAATAGTGATGCTACCACCACCACCACCACCACCATAGTGCCCAACCACCATGGCCTTGCAGACTTGTGTATGACATTTGGAGTGTTTTAAGGGATTTAAGTGGAGAAGGAATGTGAATAATATTAGGAAGAAGGGAGAGAAGGAAACATTAAAGGTGCCTAGAGAAGACAGGGCTTAGCCAAAGTTGTGCAACACTAGCCTGAATATCTTCTTCGTGCAGACCCAAGTGTCATTGACATTCATTAGTAGAAATATTTAAAATTAAAAAAAACAATAGGAATCCCTTGATGGTTCTCATCAGAATTTACCTGTCCCATGACCCTACTGAATGTACAACTGTCAGGGGTGGGCTGATGGTCCTGTGCCATGATGCTGTGTTGTATTTTCTAAAATGGAAGGCTAGATAATTTCTCCATGATGGCTACTTTGCTTTGGAATTGCTACCCTTCTCATGAAAGGCAAGATATGTATGTGTGTATACACACATATATACACATATGTGTATATATGTGTGTATACACACACATACACACATGTGTATGTGTGTGTTTGTGTGTGTGTGTGTGTATCTCCCAATTAGATGCTGTCATTATCAAGTAACTGGTAATAATATTGCACAAAGATGGATCCAATATGCTCCTAAATCAGCTTGCCTCCCTTTTTGGATCCTTACCCAGCCACAGAACCTAATATATGCTGATATAATGGCAGCAGTAGTGGTGGCAGCAACTGAGCACGGTCCTGGACTCCCTGTCCCCCTCAGTGACATGATCCCTAATTTTGAATCTATAAATTTTGTTTTGTTTTGTTATGTATGTTTTTGAGACTGGCTCTCCCCATCTTGCCCAGCCTGGAAGTGCAGCAACCACTCCTGGATTCAATACCACTACTGGTTAACAATAGAGCTTTGACCTGCTCCGTTTCTGACCTAGGCTTCTTTGTTCCTTCTTAGGCAGCCTGGTGGGCCCCTAATCCCAGTGGCTCACTGTATTGGTGTTAGGTTTAGTGTAAACAGCCTATAAACTTTAATCCACTGCCACTCACATTTCCCAACTCAAGGTATTCACTAGCCTCAGCCTACCTCAGCAGCAGGGATTACAGTGAGCCTGACCATAGTTATGTTTAAAAAAAAGTTTTGGGAAAAGAAATGGAAAGAAAACATCTGGGTTCCCTGTATTCTGCTATTTACCTTTTGTACAGAAAAAAAAGTTCTTGAAGTTTGAGTTTTCTATTGTGTTTGTATATTTATTAAGTGAGTAATTAATAAAATTTCCAATTTTCTTAGAAAGATGTAAGGGATATCCTTACTCCAATTCATGTCGAAGCAGCTTATCACCTTGGGCATCATGTGATCAGTAAAAACATCACTGACGAATTTTCACCACTTCAACCAATTCTTCAGCAGAAGAAAGAAAAAGACATAATTAAAGAAAAGGTTGGAATTTTTTCTTTATTTTCACTTTTTAGTAGAGACTTTTAGAAATTTCATGTAACATAATGTAGTGAGGCATTATTTTATTTAAGTTCTTCCTTTAAAAAATCTGTATGTACTAATTCATATCATGCTTCATTAATTAATTAATTTTTAGTTTTTAATATTCACTTTTATAAGATTTTGAGTTCTAAATTTTTCCCCTTCCCTCTCTCCCTCCTCCCCAAGATGGCATGCAATCTGATGTGGCCATACATGTATAATTATACTAAACATATTTCCACATTAGTCATGTTGTGAAAAAGGAATCAGAACAAAAGGGAAAAACCACAAGAAAGAAAAAAAAGAGAGAGAGAAAATAGTCTGCTTTGATCTGCATTAAGACTCCATAGTTCTTTCTCTGGATGTGGATAACATTTTCCATCAAGAGTCTTTTGGAATTATCTTAGATCATTGCATCACTGAAAAGAGTTAAGTCTATGAAAGTTGGTCATCGCACAATGTTGCTGTTACTGTGTACAATATTCTGCTCACTTCACTCAGCATACTGATGTTATTCTTACAAAAAATATAGATACAAAAAATAAATTTTGCAGGTACCACTTTAAATTTTCCTTTTCCCTTTTTTATGCCTATCCTATTCCTATTCCTATCCCCTTTTTTATGTGGTATTGAATTTTTAAAAAAGACATTAAATATATGTGTATGACAATTTTCTATTTACTCTTTCTTATGAAGAAAAGGTAAACAAAGTCAAAGTGGCACCTTTGATGTGATAGAATTATTTGCTTACACAAAATACCATGAGCTTACACACACTCCATATAACTAGGGACATTATCTGCTCTGGGTTAACAGATCCCTTGTTGGGTTCTATCACTTTATGTAGTCATATGATTCTGTTACTCAGTAATTCCTCTTTTTCAATTTCATGTTGTGCTTCCCATCTCCATCTCTGTACAAACTGCTTTTTAAAATGAGTCTGATGTTAAGTCCCCTACATTCATTGCTCACTAGTTTGTACCATGAACAATGTCTTTATTGGCTGTAATCATTTCATTTAAGCCTTTACTCTTCAACTTCAGAAATATACAATCAGCTGAATATTTTTGGGCAGAATAATGGCATTAGTTGAAACATTTTCATAGTGCACAGAGTCATAGAATTTGAGGAACCTCAAGGGATTGTATAGCCCCATATTTATCCCCAGCTGCTAATGCCACAAAAACAACATCATAGCATCATAGATTATTTTAAAGCTGGAAAGCACTTTAGAAGTTATAGAGTTCATCACCTTCATTTTACAATAAAAGGAAACTGAGGTCCAGAGATGTTATGTGGCTTGCCCACGTATCTGAAGAGAGATTTGAAAGGGAGACTTGGACCGTCTGACTACAAGCCCAACCTACTAAAGTACACTTACTCATATTTACAGTCACTGAAACAAAGTGGCAAGGAAAGGTAACAACTCAGGGGAAAGTCTTTTCTATCTCAGTAAAGACGAAATTCCTTGAGAGGCTGGGTCAATTTTTGCTTTTAATTTGTATCCCTATTTTCTGGTCTAGTGGTAAGTGCTTATTAGTATTGGCTTGAATTAAAAACAAATGAGTGAAAAAAAATCTTCCACCTGGTAATCCCTGCACCTCTGCTGGGGTCTTCTCTTACCTTTCAAGCTTAATTTAGAGTTGTTTTATCATTAACATAGAACTTGTGTTGGAAATACAAGTAACAAAGCACTAGTATTTTTTGTTTTGTTCATTTTCTTATTATAGACACCCTGTGTTATTAGCAAGCAGAATTTATGAGTAACTAAATATTCAAACAATACAACTTGACTTCTTCCTGTGTTGCAGGGGAGAGGGTAGGCAGGCTACTTTCCATTATACCCACATTTTGTCTCTTTATTACTGTTTCTTTCCACTTTTCCTCTAAGTCTCCTTACCTTTTTGTGTTTTCTGCCCTCAAACCTACCTCCCCCCTTTCCTAGTCTTCTTACTTGTTACACTCCAACCTTTCTTCCCTTAACTTGAACGTACCTACTTTATGACTGAATGATGTGGCTTCGTTGCTATTCTTCACATTAGACACTCCATCTCTTGACTCCAGGCATTTTCTTTGTCTGTCCTCCACACCTGAAATTCCCCTTGGTTTCTCTGGCTCCCTTCTAATCCCAGTTAAAATCACACCCTGTATGAGAAGTTTCTCCCACTTCCCCTTAATTCTAGTATTTTCTGTGATTATCTCCAATTTATCTTACATATTACTAGTTTATGCATAATTGTTTGCATGTTATCTCCCCCATTAAACTGTAAGCCCCTTGAGAGCAGGGGTTATCTTTTTCTTTGTATGTCCAGCATTTACATAGAAACCAGCTCATAGCAGTCACTTAATAAATGCTTATTGACTAACTGAACTATCTATCAGGTAGAATAGTACCACAACAGATATAAAGAAATTCACTGGGAAGTGGATTGTAAGTTACTATACAGCGCATTAATTTCATTTTTTTCTTGATCTGTTATCAACTTCTGTTTTCCTCTGACAAATAAGTATAAATAACTTCCTGAATTGAAATATATGTAGAATCACGGCATTTCTGGTTGTGAAGGGACTCTGAGGCTTTCTAGTCTTATTTGTAATTGAACAAGGATTTCTTCTGCAACATATCCCCATGAGCCTTTGCTTGAAGACATCAAGTGAGCAGGAACCTACTTTGATCTGAGGCAACCCATTCCACTTGATAGCTTAAATTACTAGCAATATTCTTCTTTCATGATGCCCCAATTTACCTTTTCCAACTTATAATCATCAGTCTTAGTTTTGCCTTCCAAGTCTAAGCAAAAAAGTCTAATCCTACTTTGTCATCCTTGAAGCCAGCTGTCTTGTCCCTTCTATTTTTTTTCTCCAAGCTAAGCATCCCTATCCACCTGGCTTGTTCCACATGATCTGAATTCCAGGCCCTTTACCTTCTTTTTCTGGTTCTTTCCTCTGACTACCCTTCAACTTTTCAATCTCCTTCTAAAAATGCAATGAGCAAAAGTGAGTTTAACAATCTAAAACAAAACAAAACAAAAAGCATATACTAAGCACTTACTCTGTGCCAGGCATTCTGCTAAGCACTTTGCAAATAAATCATTTGATCTTTACAACCACCCTAGGAGATAGGTGCTATTATTAGCCCCATCTTACAGTTGAGGAAACTGAGGCAGATTTTGGTCAAGTGTCTTACCCAAAAGCATACACTATTATCTGAGGATGGATTCAAACCAAAGTCTTCCTGATTTCAGGCCCAGTATTCCATCCACAGTGCCCCCTACCTACCTCTAATGTGTCTTTTGACCAGGGCAAAGAACAGCAGTATTCTGAGTCCTTCTTAATCCCAGAAAGAATACCTCTCTTAGATTAAGATTGCATTAGTTCACCACATACATACAAACACACACATGGACACATCAAAAGTGGAAGTGGGAAAATTATAAAAAAACAAAAAACAAGCATGATTTGAAAGAAGAGGTAGGAGGAGACACTCCTACCTCATTCCTTCCCACAAGTGGGAGGTCCACAAGTGTACATTGCACATGGTTTTAGACTTTTTCCAATATATTGATATGTTATGCTGATTTTTTTCTTTTTTTTGTTTTTAAAAATGCTATTTGTTAAATGAGATGGTTCTGTGGGAGGGGGAAAAGGAAGTCTACTGGGAAAAATTATGGTAATATAAAAATAGACATTAATAAAAGCTGATTTTAATAAGAAGATTATATTGGCTCTCTTGAATGCTATGTCACAGTGTTGACTCTGAGTTTGCAGCACACTAAAATCTTAATATCTTTAGATGAATCAGTGTCTAGTCATACCCATCTTTCATATCACTTAAGCTTAAGATTATGGTTGTTCTTCTCAAATTTCACCTTACTCAGTTTGGCTTAATGTTCTAGCCCCATCAAGGTTTGGTTTTTTCTTTGTTTTTGTTTTTGTTTTGCTCATCCACAGTATTAGCTATGGCTCCCAGCCTGAGTCATTTGGTACATTTCTTAAGTGTGCCATTTAGGCTTTTTGCCAAGTTTGATTAAAGTTAAAAAAAAATTTTTAGCAGCATTAGGTCAAGCATTGATCTCTAGAATTCAACTCTATTGAAAACCCCCCAAATTGATATCAGGTCACTAATTGCTTTTCTTATACTGTCTTTTCAGATAACCTTTGCAAGGTTTTGTAGCCGTGAAAATTGTTCTGCTGATTTACAAGTGTCTGCAAAAATTGGATTTCCAAAGTAAGTATTATAAGTATTATGGCCGATCACTGTCATGGTTTGGAGTGTTCTCATTAAATAAATATTTTGGATAATTCCACACCAAAATTATGAATTTTCTGAAGACTTAGAATACACTAAAGCTCTGTGTAACATGATGATTTGTTTTTGGTCATATCAAGTGCTATTGTGTGCCAGATCTGTGCTGAGGATACAGCAAAAAGCGTAAGACAGTCTTTGCTCCTGAGGCGCTCTCAGTGTAATTGAGAAGACAATCAACAAATCACCATATATAAGCAAGAAATTTGTTGTTGTGGATGTTCAGTTGTTTCAATCATGCCTGACTCTTGGTGATCTCTCTTGGGGTTTTCTTGGCAAAGATACTGGAGTGGTTTGCCATTGTCTTCTTCAGCTCATTTTACAGATGAGAAAACTAAGGCAAATAAGGTTCAGTGACTTACCCAGGCGTCACAATGTTAGTAAGTGCCTGAGGACAGATTTCAGTTCAACAAAGATGAGTCTTCATGACCAGGCAGGCTTGGTACTCTATCCACTGTGCCCCCTAGCGTCTCAGGCAAGATATAGAGAGTATAAATTGGAGATAATCAAGAAAGGGAAGACATTAGCACTAAAGGGGATTGAGAAAAGTAGAACTTTAGCTGGGACTACAGTGTCAGAGTAACTGTCCTGCTCATTGTCATGATACTGTAAATACTCAACAGTGTCTGTAGATAGACCAAGTTGCAAAGTTTAGTTTTGATTTTCCATAGAAAAATTAAACAGTAAAGGCCACAGTGGAATGGAAATAACACAGGCCTAGGAACTAGGGGTCTTTCTCAGTCCTGTTGTATCACTAAAGAGTTGTGTGCCCTTGGGCAAGTCACTTCTTGGTTTATTTATAAAATGCGAGTGTTATATTAAATAATCTCTTCTGGTTCTAATGCTCTATAATCCTAAATCCCTATTGAATTTGTTACAAATTGCAGTCAAGATTAATTGCCTAGCTCATCTAAGCATAGCTGGTCAAAGGTATTTTCTAAGAGATTCATATTTTTAGAGCTATTTTATAACAGTGTAGTAACAGTATTTATCTTTGGATAAATATATGGTAAGCCCATTTTACATTTTTTACATAATATGGCCTCAGACTTTCCTCTAGATTGTTATGAATATGACATCAAGTAAGTTAAAACACACTGCCCTCCATTCATCTGAATCACACAGCCTTACCTCAAATTGTTTCCTTCTCTCTCTCTCTCTCTCTCTCTCTCTCTCTCTCTCTCTCTCTCT
>NW_020954557.1:33221258-33395105 GCF_900497805.2 Vombatus ursinus | reverse complement strand
TCTCTCTCTCTCTCTCTCTCTCTCTCTCTCTCTCTCTCTCTCTCTGCCATACTTACTAAGAACCTGTTGTGATTCAAGTGTGGCAAGTAAAAGCATCTTCACAGAAGAGAGTGGTATCTGAATGGAATTTCAACCCAGACAGTCTGAATACAGATTTTAGTATGTATGAGTCAATGGGTGAATGGATGAAAAAAGCATTTAAGTGCTACTTTATGTCAAGCACTGTGCAACATGCTAGGGATAGAAAGGAAGGTAAGGAGCTCACATTCTAAAGGGGAAGCTGGCATACAAATAACTATATACATGTAAGAAAAAGACAATGAAAATAGAATAGGTCTCAGAGGGAAGGTATCAACAGTGGGGGAGTGAGGAATGGGAGATCTGGAAAGGGTTCCTGCAGAAGGTAAGATTCCAGTTGATTCATGCAGGAAGACAGAAAAATCGTCAAGTGAAAAGGCAGAGCATTCCAGGGATGGGGGACAACCAGTGAAAATACATGGAGTGAGGAAACAGTGTTATGTGTGAGGAACAGCAAACAGGACAATATACCTGGATCATAAATTGTCTGGATGGGAATAAAGTATAAGAATATTGGTAAGGAAATAAATAGCTATGTTGTAAATGCCAAACAGAGGATTTTATATTTGATCCTGGGGGTAGTAGGAAGCCACTGGAGTTGTGTGTGTGTGTGTGTGTGTGTGTGTGTGTTTTGGGGGGGTGGAGGTCCCTGGTTAGATATCATTTGGGAAGATCACTATGGCAGATAAGTGAAGAATGAATAGAAGGTGGGGCAAGATTTGAGACAAGGACACCAATTAGAAGCTATGTAATAGTCCAAGTGAGAGGTGATAAGGGCTTGAACCAAAGTAAAACTGAATAAAAAGAATAAAATATATGTGGTAAATATAAAAGTAGAGACAAAACTTCATAACAAATTGGATGGGATGGGGGGAGAAAATAAGAGTTGAAGACGACACTGAGGTTGTGAGCCTAGGTGACTAGTAAGATGGGGTTGCCTTCCACAGTAACAAACATTGGGAAGAAGGGAGGTTTTAGTGGAAAGTATAAATTGTGTTTTGGACATGTTGAGCATGAGATGCCTATGGGACGTCAAATTTGAGATGCCCAAAAGGCATTTGGTAATATAAGACTAGAAGTTAGGAGAGAGATTAAAGTTAGATTGTGTTAGATCTGTGAATCAACTGCAAAAAAAAAAAAAAATGAGTCTGGGGAAGCATTGCATCCATGGTTAGTGGGTGTGACCTGATTCAGCAGAGGAGACTGAGCAGAGGTTAGAAAGGTAGCAGGAGAATGAGGAAAAAGTAATGCCATGGAAACCTAGAGAGAAGAAGGCATCCAATATGATCAATCGTCAAAGATTGCAGAAGGGTCAAGAATGACGAAGATTGGCAATTAAGAGATAATTAGTGACTTCAGAGAGAGCACTTTTAATCAAAGAGGTTAGAAACCAGTTTGCAGAGGGAAGAGAAGAAGTGGAAGCCCTAAGTGTAGTGAGCTTTCTCAAGGAGGTTAGGCAAGAAGCAGGGTGGGGGAGGAGGCAATAAGAGGATCAGAAACAACCGACAGTAGGATCAAGTGAGAGCTTTTTAAGTGAGAGACAGTCTCTGCTCTCATGGAACTAGGAGATAAAATAGGAGAGTTCAGATATAAAAGCCCCATGGTTCTTGGGGTATAGTGGCAGGTCAATGGGAGTGCCCAGATATCTGGAGAGCACAGTGACGAGACAGATAGTTAGATTACCAGCCATTGGGAAGAGGAGATCTAAGGGACATATAGGCAAAGAAAAACATTCCCCTTAGCCTTGTCTTTTTAACTTCCAGTTCCTGGTAAGATCTGGTCAGGTTGGGCTATAGAGAACAAACTAGAGTTTGAGGAGAGGACTCTCCATACCTTGGACCTCTGCCCTCTGGTTTCTAATAGGGTGGGGAAAGTGGTGCTGGGGGATTAGAAAGTGGCTTCTGCCTGATGTGGTCAGCTGTGGCCTTTGGCACCTGGTTTGAGGTAGGGGGTAGAGTTGGAATCTATAGATATCCACCAAGATCCTTCCTTGTAGCTCCATAAAAGAAACTTACCATTTCAAATGGACTCAAATTACATCCATAAACTCAAGATGATTCACATGTCTTTCACAATGAAAAGATTAGACTATTCTATAAATGCAACACAGTGGAAATGTATTTTAATTGTTCAGCTTGCTGTCTCTGTTCAGACGCTAAGAATTTAGATTGAGGAAGTCTAAGTAATCTAATACATTTCATCGTGGGTTGCATTCCTTGTCATGTTTGATTATACCTCACTATGTATTTCTCAATGTTTATTTCATTTCTGTTCTTGATGGTACTTGTATTGATAGTACTTTCAAGCATGGCATTAAAAAATGCCATGGTATTTAGTTTTAATTTTCTTTTTTTCTAAATTAATTCTCTTTTACTTAGGCCAGACCTATGTAGCCTTAAGTAACTTGCCATTTCTGTGCCAAGGAAACCCAGCTCATTACACAGATAATTGTTGGAGTTTATTCCTCAATTATACAGATTGGCAAAATACGCTATGTGGTTCCAGTGAAAATGGCTCTATATCCTCAGTGCCTCACACATAATATATACTCTAAGTGTTTGAATGAATGGATAATTTTCAACCTTTCTCTTCCTATTTTGCCTCTTTCATCAACATTTTATTTGCTTCATATTCCCAGCTTCCACTGATCTTTGGCAAGAACAGCTGGGTTTAGAAATTCTTTGCTTTGCTTTGTGTTAGGTCTTTTTTTCCCTCTCATCTTTCTTCTAAGTCACTCTATCCTTTAATCATCTTTGGCATTCTTGAATGAAATCCCTCTAATTGCTTTACAAATGAATAGGGTTTTGAAATATAGAATATGAAAATACAAACAATAATAATGCTTCATATCTAAAGAATAAAAATACTTTTTATTGGAACATCTAATCTATGCATTTATTCTAAACTTAATTAAGCATATTTTCCTTAATAGCCAGACCACATAACTTAGTTTTAAGTCCTATGATAATTTTAAATGATAATACATTTCTCTTGGAGCATATACATAACTCAATAAAACTGTTTTAGTTTAGCAGTGCTGGGAAATGGTAAGCATTATTTTATAAGTTCATTGGCTATTTCTTTAGCATCTCTTCCAGCTCTAAATCCCATAGTCTCTGAAATAAATATATGATTATAGTTTATTTTGTGATTCTATGGGAAGAATGATACTAATATGTTGTTTAGTATGTCAGTGTTTTAAGGTCACTAAGTACCACCATGTGGGCTGCTATAAAAGCAGGAAGCAGTATAGCTTTTGTCTTATTTTTGAGTTTAACTGCTCATTTCTGATAGGCATCTGACACTGATTTGCGATGTTTTCATGGAAGAGATTCTAGTTGATTTCTAGAAGGGCTTTGCATGTTTAGTAAATTATACCACATTTTATACAAGTGTTTCTATCCCACAAAGACAGCAGAACTTCTCTACTTCCCCCTTCCCCAAAAGAGGATGAAAATTGAAGCCATATGTTCCACATATCCTCTTAAATGTAACTCCATGGGCACTAATGGTATTTATGTGCCCCATAGCCACAAACCTGTTTTAGGCAAATGTATTTACTCAGTAAAGAGTATCTGTTTCTGAAGACATTAGAAATGAGCTCATTATTGTATCAAATCAGATGATATCTGTAAAAAAAAATTAGCATAGTATCTGGCACATAGTAGGTGTTATATAGATGCTTATTCCCTTCCATTATATGCTTTACCACTGTAATGCCCTGTAACTCACTCTGATTAAATTGCTCCCTCTTATTGAACATCTACCTTATACATGTGATGAACTATATTTAGAGAGTCTTTAGTTGTCAAAGAGAGGTGGTTGAATGCTACTAAAATTATAAATTCAAGAGCAGGTATTAGTAGGCAAATCAGTACTGCTAAAAATTAAGTATTCTGTGGGGACTAAACTCTTTGATGGCAGCTCTCTGTGCTAGAAGAGGAAAGAAGGTAGGCTTTCCCTGGGTAGTCTCTGAGAGCCAAAGATGTGGAAGGGACCTCAGAGACCATGTAGCCCACCCATCTCATTTTACATCTGAGGAAGCTAAGGGCCAGAGAAGTGAAGGGATTTGCCAAAAGTCACACAGGTAGTCGGTGCAGAGCTGAGCACAGACTGGGATGACTGGGATGGGTGTGTTTCCCATTGCAAGATACTTCCCCTGCTTCTGACCAGGAGTAGAAGTGGAGGGTGGCCAAAAGAATGACTCTGAGACATGCAGGTAGGAGACAAATCTGACTGAACATATGAATCCTCCTATTCCATACTTTTCTATTCTTCTCTTTTTTGACTGCACAAGGGACTCCAATGATTACAGCCTTCCCCCAATGAAATGCCCTCCCAATGCCAGCTAACTCACTCCGCTTAACTGTTCTCCTTTCACACTGCTTGTTTATGGTCAGCAAGAAAGTGCAAGGAGGATATGGGTACACATCTTTTACTACAGCTCAAGCCTTTTGAGCCCAAGTCAGGAATTTTTTTTAACCCAAATAAATGTGTTGTATACCTTGACATAGAAAAGTGTGAAGTATCACCTCACATTGCCTTTTGTCTTAGTATCTTGATTAAAAACTATTTAACTGTGAAGTACTAATCTGTTTTGTCTAGACAATGCATATTCATTATACAAAAGCTCAGGGAACATTTCTTTCCAAATAAGACTTCCATTCCATTCATTCAGCTTGGAGCAGTTGAAAGATAAGAGGACAGAAATCCATCTCCCTCTCTCTCCCCCTAACCCCCACCTGAACCCTGTACTTATTAAGTTATGATTCTGTATGTACACAGTACCTTGCTTTGTTTAAACTACTAGGATGCTAGTTGGCTTGGTAAATTTCAAGTATGCATTATGCATGTTTTAATGAAGAATGAAATATGATTACCAGGGAAAAGCTTGAGTGCGGCTTTGTCACACTCCCAGATGTGCACCTGGTGCTTTATTGTATCTCCTGGAGTAAGCTGGTGGGCATCTTTCTGATGGCTTCTTGTTAATGAATCAAGATGCAAGAAGATGTAGAACAAAAAAGGGTGGATAGAAGAGTAATTATGGTAATGTGATAAAATAGCTTAAAAAATGTAAAGGAAACCGAGGCTCCAGCTCCTGAAATGTTAACATTGTGTTTTTCTTTAATTTGCTGTTGTCTTGGAAGCTCGCTGTTTATGCAGCGCTTTCACCTTCTGCTGTTTGTCTAAGTGCCAACTTCTTTCCCAAAGGTGTTCAGTGACTAATGCTTTGGTTAGCAGCCAGAATATTTTATAAATGTCTATTTCTAGGCAGCTCTTCCACAAGTCTTAATTAAACTTTAATGTCAAATGAAAGTTTACTTTTAGAACCTCTTAGGTTCCTTTATTTGCAACATGATTACATACCAGGAGGAGAAATTGGGAGACTCTGATGCCCCCTCACATTTCCTCCTCCTATTTAACTGAGGCCCTCCATGCAGCAGCATTAGCTCTGAGAGACAAAGGCTTGCAAATAAAAATCAAATTCACAGCCCTTTCCCAAGAGTTGGGGCAATAGTGTGGCTCTTGCTTAATCTGTTTCCTCCATTCTGAAGTGATGGCTGTACACTTTTTCATAAATAATATCAGTGCTTTAAATGATTACTTTATATAGTGTATTCTACTAACAGTGAACCAAGGTGGAGGCTTGCCTTCATGTGCTTCTTCACCTGCTCCCTGTTCCCCTTCCCTAAGGATTCAGGAGCTGCTAGTTGAGAATTTTCTGTACTCACAGCTTTAGAGGATGAATTGTTTCACCCTTTGGAGCTGAAACAGGAGGATTAATCAGAAGGAAAATGTATTTTAGAACAAAGCTTGTGTTATAGACTATTCCAGAGTGGTATTTTTTAAGTATGATTTTTGCTTGTATATTTATTCCACAGCTAATTTTGCCCATAATTTAGACTGTTCTATAGGATGTGGCATTTTTAATGTTATACTAATTAAAATAAATGAAAATTCTTTCTAATATCATTTGCCATCCTTTTTAAAAATGGAATTGCTAGAACATCTCTGAAGTAATTAGGCCAAAGTTAAAAGATTGTAGGCCGTGTGAAAGGGAGTTTTATTATTGTTATTATTTTAACTTCTGAAGTATTATATAACCTGTTTATTAGATCATAGTTGTTGTAATACTGATAAGTAAGCAGTTGATTTAGTAATAGGTATGTATGGTTGATTAGTAGTAAAGCATTTATTACATAAATGGAACTAGAAAATAGGTGATGGTGGGGAGAAGGGTACCCAACTAGTGACAAGGTTGCTAAGGAGAAGGTAGAAAAGTCTCAAGAGTGAGAATTGGAGTCAAGAGTGAAGTGAGCATGCTCTGAGCACCTGCTGAAATGGCTGTCCAGGCTATCCAGCAATTGGAAGAGGAAGTGGCAAGGTGGTGGTATCTTCAGGATGAGATGGCATCTTGGGAGGAGGGAGAAAAGCTTGAAGAGCTGGAGAGAGAGGAGTGAAAATATACAGCTAAAGGCTATAGTGGATAGAGTGCTGGGCTTGAAGTTAGCAATATCTGAGTTTAAATTAGATCCATAATAGCTGTGTGACCCTGGGCAAGTTGTTTAACCTCTCAGCTTCAATTTCCTCATCTATAAATTTTGCAGGGTTGTTGCGAGAAATAGAATGAGAAAATAAATATGAAGCACTTTGGAAATCTTAAAATGCCATATAAATATTAGCTATTATTATTATACCTATTATGATCATACAGTGCATTTGAAAGTTTTGATTTACCAGTTTCTTTAGAAGAGATATACTTCTTAAAGTTATAAGAAACACAGAAATTAAAAAGACTGTTGAGTGGAAAATTAAGTGGAAAATGAGCTGGTTTGATTTCATCCAATGAAAACTTTTGTTTACTGATAAATCTGTTATTTCAATTTGAAAATTTAGCTGCTTAAAGATTCTTGATTATAGGGGTTTGTGCCTAACACACATGCCATATTCATGACTGTTTCACTACCAGAATATTTTCTCTAAAATAATTCACATTAATGATTAAGGCAAATATCATGTGCATTAGGAGATAGAATTTTAATTCTCTTAAAAAACAGAACCTAACCAATATTCAATTACTTTTAGGCCACATGAAAATAAAAATTATCTTGCAGTTGGAAGTATGAAGACTTTAATGTTGAATGTTTCATTGACTAATGCTGGAGATGATGCATATGACACAACTCTACACATTCATTTACCCAAAGGTCTTTACTTCATTAAATTTTTAGACCTGGTAAGGATTGAATTGCAAAGGATATGGATTCTTCTTTAAATTATTACTATGAGTTTCTCAGCTAAGGTCATAGCATGGCGTGTATCTTGTCTCCTACTGCCTCTCAAGAGTGTAATTAATATTTCCAAGGACTTGGAAAGAAAATTCAGGTTCATGTTTTAGTTAATCCACACTTATATCACCATCTGAGCTTGACAAAGTAGAAAAGGCAATCTGAAATGTCTCAGTAAAGGAAACTAAGAGGAAATTAAAAACAGGTAGGAGATATGTCGAGGAAGCGTAGCAAGAGTAGTAGAAATCTGGATAAGTAGGAGGCTGGCATCAGGGAGGTCTAGCTGGAGACAGCAGATGGATGTCCACATAGGTGGGTGAAACCCACAGATTGCTTCCATCAGGGCAGTCTGGTGATATCCTGGTAGGTCGCCAGCCAGACATGTGGTCCCTAACATAAGGTGACATAGTCCAAGGCATAAGAACTGTGGTTTGGGGTCAGAGGTCAAGTCCCTGAGAAGTCTGACAAGAACAATGATCTATGTTGGGCTAAAAGGTGGAAGGCCAAGACAAGAACATAAGCAAAGGAAAGTAAGATGGGGACCTAATTGCTGGGACAGCAGTGGTGCCTTTGGTCACAATGGTCAAGACAAGGGCCCCAGTTGCTGGAACCAAGGTAAAGGGAAGGACCTTTTAATGTTTTAAGGTTTAGATTGACCATCTGAATTATGTATCCATAGATCCCTACCTTTACCCCTTCTGAAGTGCTTGATTTTTTCATAGAGTCCTGCACAAAGATGAGGAACTTAGTGTCCTGCAAATAGCCTGACCTAAAATATCAAAACACATATGACATATTAATAGCATGTAAGCACCGAATAACCAGAGTTTTAAACCCTTATTATTTTAAATTGATTAGGGGATTAAGTCCTAAGCATATTTTCCTGTCTCACAACCACAGCCCAAATAACTGACAAGGGAGTTGTTCTTTGTATCCCATTCCATAAACGATCACAAAGATCTGAACTCATAAATGAGCAGGGTATCACATAAAAATAGACCACTAGATTAGAGAGTTGGGAATTTTTTTTCATGTGTTTGTAGGGAGGAGGACAGAAGGTTGATCAATATCTAGCAGAAAGCAAGGGAGTTCAGGGAATGGCCCTTTAGGAAAGATAGAAATTTATTCAATTACGTGCTTGTATAAAGCAACCTTTAAAAACTTTAATAAACTAAGGTCTTCCTCTTTTATTATATCCCTCCCTAATATTAGGAAGAGAAACAAGTATATTGTGAAGTAACAGACAATTTGGGTGTTGTGAAACTGGTCTGCAGGGTTGGTCATATATATGTGGATCATCTATCAAAGGTAAACTTTTTTTTTTTTACTTTTGGCTTTTGAATTCTATTTGCAGTATAAGCATAAAAACAGTATAATTATAATATTTTGGTATGAAAATGACAAAAGAAAAACTGATCAGATTCTTATAGACTTGAAAACTTTGAAATTCTGATTAAACTAATGAGAATTTACTGTTCAAGAGTCTTTACTGCATGCTTGGGCTGTGAGAGATTTAATAAAACATTCTTCCTTTACTCTGTGTGTGTGTGTGTGTGTGTGTGTGTTTCCATTGAAGATAGTATGATGTTTGGGCTTTGACAGATGGGATTTTGAAAATACTTCAGTAGCTGCCTTTTTTTTCTGCTACATACTTTATTTACTGTTGTTGAACAACAGGATTCACATTTCTTCCAAGCTCTTAGGATGTTTCTTTTCTTCTAAGGCTGATATTTTACAGGGATCTTTTGCTTTTACTCTAAATGTAGGTCTTGCTTATAAATGTTTTCTCACATACAAAGTTTTGTGTATTTAAAGTTGTAATATTGAAAACAACAAAAGGTCTGTTCTATGGTCCACATAACTGAAAAAATTAAATGAATGAGAAAGAAGAAAATTTCAGTTTAGATGAGAAAACCTTATTCATGTCTTTAATGTCTTCCTTTCTCTACATTTTCTCCCCACACTATCCTCAACTATTAGAATGTGGAAAATTGTTTACTCAACATTTCTTTGTTTTTGTAGGAAGATTTTAGTTTTCTCCTAGATGCAAGCTCACTTAGCAAAGCAGAAGATGACCTCACCATTACAGTTAATGCTACCTGGTAAATTTTATTTGAAAATCATTGTTGTGTTTAGTGAAAAGTATCTGCAGCATTCTAGAGCTAGGGTTGGGGGCATAGAGACATGGGGAGACATTTGTATGTCATTATTGGTCAGCAAGAGAATATTTTTAATTATGTAATCTATCAGGAAACTGAATGAACCAAAAAAAATCACAGAATAACTATTTAAATAATTAGAACACATTCTTGTCAACCCCATCATAAAAATAATTTCTTATTGCCACATCTGTAATTAATAACAAAAAAGTGTTATTTAAATAAACCACAAGATATATGTTGTATTCAATTAATTCTCTCTAGAGAAAATATAATGTTCTTGAAGAATTCTAACAGGGCATTTTATATTTTTTCTCTAGTGAAAATGAATGGGACACAGACAGTCTGTTGGATAACAATATGGCTTTAATGATACCACTAAAGTATGAGATTACATTAAATGTTCATGGGTAAGTCAATTATGAACCATCACTTTAATCTGAAAGCTAATCCTTTGTCAACTCCTCTACCTATATTTTATTTGAGATTAAAAATCACTAGTTCATTTTTTTCCCTGACCTAATCCCTTTGGAGTTAACAGCCCTTACATAATTATTTGCCATTTTTAGTCCAGTACATATTTACTACTGTAGGGAATTTCTGAGAGTGCCTATCTAAGACTAATTAGTGCTAGTAGGAATCCCAACAGCCTCATGTCAGAGAAATCTTAGCCCTTCCACTGCACAATAGGATGAACCATGGCTGGTCTTCCCTGGTTCCTTCTCACTCCTTTAGTAGAGAGGCTAACTGATCATGAATATGAGGAGTATAGTTGTACCTTCTTACCAGGGTGGAAGATTCTAAGAACTGCTCTAAGCAGGGTATCCCTCTTCCACCCTTTGACTCCTGTGAAGCTGCTGGCTTTATAGACAAGATACAGGAACTAAGGCTTTCCTGATTTTCCAAGATTTCAGTGGGTTTTTTTTTTTGAATCACAGGTTAACCTGGAAATGGTAAAATAATATTTTTATAATTTATTTTTAGTATAATTTATTTACTTTGTAATCCTGTGTGTTTTATGCATTGAAAAACATTATTCTGAGAAGGGGTCTATAGGTTTCACTGACTACCAAAGAGGTGCATCTTATACAAAAAAGGGTAAGAATTGTTCTCTTGGATATTGTCCTCTTAAGAAGAAGGAAGAAAATGTGGAATCAGAATTTGTGTTTACCCAGGTCTTAAATGGTGGCTAAGTGACTCAGTGAATGTTATTTCAGGTTTTCAGTTCCATTTATGTATACCAGTGTTAAAACTGTAAAACATTAAAAATGTAATCATTGCATAAATTTAGAGCAAACATACTGGTTATGGACACATTTTTTTTATTTCAACCATTACACAAAGTTTTCTGTACAACATAGGGGGTAGGATATAGTTTAGTGTATTCAAAAGCTAACATCTTAGATTGATGTCTACTCTTCAGGCCAGCACAAGAGCCACTCAGTTTTGAGCTTTGGTGATTGTATAGAGATCGAGGAGTAGCAAAAGTGTTTATTAGTAAATTGGCAAGAAAGCAAGAATTGGCTATAAAATTTCCCAAGTGTGCATGAAGTGGTCACTCCTGTACTGAATACCCACAATTAATTTTTCTAAAAGTGATATTAAGTATTTACCATGTGTTAAGCACTAGAGATATAGTCAGAAAAATAGAGATAGTCCATGCTCCCAGGAAGTTCCACAATAATGGGAGGATATGAAACGTACAAGAAAGTTCAGCTGCAGAGCAAATGGTAAAACTTAGTGGTCTCTTGTCTCACCAAAAGGAATAGAGTGGGTCATTCCCATTGTATCCAAACCACGTGAGGAGTCAGGCAACCAAAATGAGTTTGTTGTAGCCCAGCTAGGAGAGGGGTTAAAAGGGTAACAAGAGGACAGGGTCTTCCTATAGTCCTGTAGTCTGGATGGTTTCTTCCTGTGGTCCCAAAATCTGGATGGTGAAGGAGGAGGGTTTAATGGAGATAAAAGGGAGGAAGGGTGCCCCCAGTTCCAGCTACCTGGGGCTCCCAGATTAGTTATGGGTTGATCCATAAATGTCAGCATATAGAGTGTTCCCACAGAGTAAACAGTGACTATTGACGGCAGGAAGATAGCGGGAAATAAGGAATAGAGAAAAGGTTAGACGAGGCTTTAATATGTTGCAGTGGGCAAAAGGATGATACTACAAGGAAACTCATTTTGTTGCATTTACAATGAATCTCATTAAAGCAGAAAGTAACTGGGTATGTTGGAAGAAGAAGGGACACTGTGCAATTCTGTTCAGAGTGGTTCTTATGTCATTATTTTCTCAAAGATCATAGGTGTAAAGTTAATTATGGTCAATGTAAAATTCTTAGTAAGATGGGAATTTGTATACATTGCATAATTCCTTCAAGAATATTGGATTACTAAAGGAAAGGCAATTTTATTATGACAGCAAAATAACATATTTGATGGTTTTTGTTTGTTTCTTCTTAAATTCTTTTTATCAGATTTGTTACACCAGCTTCATTTATTTACGGACCAAGCGAGGATAATGAACCTGAAGCTTGTATGATGGAGAAAATTAATTTTACTTTCCATGTAAGATAAAGTTGTTTTGTAAAAATATTTACACATCAAACTGAAAAGTTATTTTTGACTTATTAGTATGAAAGTTTTACTTTATCAGTCTGTTAGACAGAGGAGGTCAATAACAAGGGGAGGAAGAAAGTAAGCAACTCAGAGGTTACTTGGTGTTTAGGTTGAGGATGTGGTGGCTAAAGAGGAGAATAAACTTGGGCCAGACCTGGTAATGGAGACCAGAGTAAAGTGGTGATGGTATGGGTTAAGGCTGACTAAAACAACAACAACAACAACAACAACAACAACAAAAACAATACAAAACAAAACAAAAAAAAATTCCAGGCCAGAAACTGTTAGGACAAAAAAAAATATATAGACTGGAGTTTTGGTTATTTTTTTTCCAAGTAATGATAGCTGACATCACACTTGAAGGTTTGCAAAATGTTTTACACACATCCATCTTTTATCCTCACAGCACATCACAGAGGAGTAAAGGTTACTGATGCTATCATTTTCCTTTTACAAATGTGGAAACTGGGACTCATGGAGGCTAAAGGACTTGTTCATAGATACACAGTCAATGAGTGTCAGTCACAGGGCTCACCCAGCACTCTGCCTGTGACACCATAATACCTCTCCAACAAATCAGTGATTTTTGACCTTTGGAATCTTTTATATACAAATATTTTTCAAGAACATCACATAAAGAATGTCAAATTTGACAGATTAGAAAGGAGACCTGAACTTACTAGAGGGGCTTGAATTTTGTTTTGGATCATTAGGATCTATTTGGTTAGCCAATCAGTCTATAGATATTGATTACTCATTCATTTATTGACTGATCATTTCTAGCATGCCTTTCATTGTCCAAAACCAATACTGTACCCCTAAAAGGCTGAAAACATCTTTAAATAAGAAACTACCAAACTGGGGCTGATGAGTTACTACAAAGACATAAGTATTTAATGATAGCTAATCACTAACATCTTGAATAACATCTACTTTACTTTTTTTTCCCCAAGCATACAAATATTGAGGGCATCTTTTTAGTATAGAATTGCTGAAAAAGTTAAAAGCATTATTTATCATAATGATTGAAAACAAAGCTGCACTCCTGTACTGTTGGCAGTTTCCCTTGCTGAGTTTTCCTCCTGGCTCCAGGTGTATCATGAATGGAGACTGCTGAACCCTGAAACCTGATTGAGATGCTGAAGAGGGAAGGGTTAGGATTTAGGCATGGAGAGAAAAGGAAAAAGGAGATTCAATGAAACGAGCATTTACTGAACACCTCTTATGTGCCCTGCATTATGCCAGGCCCTGGAGAGAAAAAGACAAAAATGAAAATAATCTCTACTTTCAAGGAGCTTAAATTCTACTGAGTTGAAACTGTTGCATAAAATGTGGGATTCTCTGTCTATGGAGTTTTCCTGCATGTGCCATGTGGCTGCAAGTGAATTTACACCCTTATAAATGTCAAAAGAGAAGCTACCTGGAGAAGGTTGTATGGTTTAGTGGAAAGAGCATTGGATTCAAGGGTCCTGGGTTTGAGTTCTGTCTCTTTTTTTTGGGGGGGAGGAGGCAATCGAGGTTAAGTGACTTACCCAGGGGTCACACAGCCAGTAAACATCTGAGTCCATATTTGAACTCAGTTCCTCTTGACTCTAGGGCTAATGCTTTATCCACTGTATCACTTAGCTGCACCTCTGACTCTTCTTTTAATAGCTTTGTGATATTAGACAACTCACTTAACTCCCCTGAACCTGTTTTGTCATCTGTAAAATGGAGGTGACAGTACTCACTTTATTTACTTCATAAGATTATAAATATCAAATAAGATAATGTATGTAAAGCACTTACTAAACCTTAAAGTACCATATAAATGTCAGCTATTTATTGTATGGTTTAAAAAATTGTCCTGATGTGTGAACTTAAGACAAAATATTTATAACATTATAAAACTAATTCCTCGCTTCTCTCCCCCTTCACCAGGTTATGAATGCTGGACCTAGCATGGCTCCTAATGTGAGTGTGGAGATCATGGTACCTAACTCATTTACCCCATATCACAACAAACTATTCAACATTTTGGATGTCCAGGTATCATTATTTTACTGTTAAACTTTGTTATCCGTCTTAAAAACTAAAAGTAAAGTTCATCCTTTATCAAACAGCAAGCTATCTTTTAAATGGTTTTTACTTTTCTCTTTTTCATTCAATTCTGTTAACTTAGAACAGGTGTAACTGAAGTAACCTCTCTTCTTCATCAAGTATTTCCTGAGTTCCAAGTAAATATTTTGTATCATGACTTGTTATATTATAGCACATTGGTGACTTTTTAATCACTGTTTGGACTTCGCACATAATAAAACTGTACTTAGGAATACAACTTTGAATTACTTCTTCCAAATGTGATTTTTTTTTTTGGTGATGTAGGTTTTGGTCAATGGGGTGGCAAAATTCTCCTCAGAATTTGAATTCTAGACTAACCAGAAAAACAACATATGATATTTATTTAATACACGTTACCCGGGCAGTAAGAACTCCACAAAATGAGTTTTTATTTTCCTAGCTTCAAGTCAACAAGTGACAAATTATTACTGCAGAGCTTTGTTAGTCCTGCTTCAGCTCCATATTCGCAGTATTTATTCTAATTCTGTTGAATCTCTCCTTTTTTTTCCACATTGCCTTTACTTGGGCAGTAATGACAAATCCATTATCATTTTTGGATTAAACAATAATTCAATAAGCATTTGTAAAGAACCTATTCTGTACAAATAATCAGAGATCAAAGATGACTCCCCCCCAGCCCCCCACACACAAACAAACAAAAAAATCTGGGCTCTAGCCTCAAGGAGATTGTTTTCTGCCAGAGAACCAAATGGTTCTTTATTAACCAGAATAAATCTGCTGTTCTACATATAAATCTTATTGATTTAAAACTAAATGAGCATACATGCTCAAATATTAAGGATCTAAGTATATTGAGAAAAAGAATGTGTAACCAGATTCATTTCAAATCATATAGCTCCACTAAAATCCTCTTTTGATGTCAAATCAGGATTCATGATATCAAGGTAACCCTGGGTCCTGAAAGGTTATGGATGGAGAGCCCAAGAATTGACATGTTCTGCCAAACTGGGAATGCTTTAACCATACCCCTAGTCATCCAGGAATCTCATCAGTAGGTTAGCTGGTGGCCACCAGGCCATGATTTGGCAGGGAGAGAGGGCAGCACACTTTCTAGGAGCTCAGTCAACTCTTAAGGCTTTAAAGATTTGTGATCCATATCTGTGAAGATAGTTACCAGCCAGAGGAAAGCATGAATCTATGGATAGTATTTTTTTCTTTACCAGTATATAAAAAAGACTACAATGATAATTTTTCTCCCTTGCTTTTTTAGACAACAGCTGGAAAATGTGATTTTGATGATTATCAGAGGGTGTGCATTTTATCACAAGAAAAGAGAAAAATTGAGCCACTAAAAGATATAGTCAATTTCTTTTCAAAGACTGATAAAAGGCTAATGGTAAGGTTACATTAATTCAATGGAATTATTAATTTTTTTCATGAGCTTCCCTAATAATAGTAGTTATTAAAATACTGTTTTAAACATAGAATCTTTAACACTGAACAGACAGGGCCACATGATCAACTGTGCAGTTAATTACAAAGACATTTTCAGTTATGAGATAAATCCTTTCGAGAGGAACCAATTAGATGGGATTGCAGGACATGGAGTGTGGAGATGTTAAGACCTGAAGTTGGACATTCACACTACAACTTCATTATTAGTGAATATTTTCCCAGAAAATATAGTGCTTATACATCTTGTGCTTATACAACCAAGCACTTTACTGAAATCTGAATCTGTATTACCCTTTTCTTATTCTCCTATCCAGGGGTGGGGAACCTTTGGCCTCGAGGCCACATGTGGCCTTCTAGGTCCTCAAGTACAGCCCTTGACTGAATCCAAACTTCGCAGAACAAATCCCCTAAATAAAAAGATTTTTTCTGTAAAAGTTGGATTCAGTCAAAAGGCCTAGAAAGTTACACATGGCGCCCGGGCTGCAGATTTCCAATCCCTGTAACCTATACCATAAAAATTAAGAGAAACTCAGAAATGACTGTTTAGTGTCTGAAGTTAATTTTGCACCAAGGTGTACAGTTTAGTTCAGTGAGCCCTTCATCTTTAGCCCTGCCAGGTTTTGGTTAACTGGTCAGCCTTTGTTACGTTATTAAAAATTTCTTGCAATCAGCTTGATGAAAAGAAAATTTTAATAATGTAACATATATACATACATACATATACATGCACATGTATATTGCAAACAGCTAGGAAGCTAGCCTTATGTCTGATATGTTTTAAGCTTTGTAATTTACATATAGCATGTAATTTAGAAAGGCATTCTGATTATGAAACTTCATTTTATGTTTCATTGCAAAGGATGAGATCACATAGAAAATGACAACCAACATTCTGTGGGAAATTTATGTTTCTCCTATGATTTGCAAAGCAAACATTTGTGTTTTATTTAAACTGAGATTTGTTTTATAAATGCCAGCAAGCAAAACATCATGATTTTCACTTAGAATACTGTTGTGTTATCTTACTTAAAATGTTGGAAACATTCAACTTAATACTTTTGTGTTTTTTTTTTCAGTACTGTCTAAAAAATGATCTACATTGTTTAGTTTTTTCCTGCAATTTTGGGAAAATGGAAAGTGGAAAAGAAGCCAGTGTCCATATTCATTTGGAAGGCCGGCCATCAATTTTAGAAATGGTAAACATATACATGATTTCATGTGATTGTGAATCAATTTTAAGATATCGATATGTAAATTCAGTTGAATTTATTTGGGTAGGAGTGTACATCCTATTGAGATTTGAGCACAGTTAAGGTTTGTGGTAAAACTCCAGGGCAAGAAGAATGTGGGTATCATAGTATTTCAGCGTTGGAAGGGACCTCAGTGGCAATCTGATACAGCCCTTATCTGGAAAATAATTCACTCTAAAATGTTTCTAACAAATGGTCATGTATGCTTTGCCTGAAGACCTCCAAATACTTAAGCTGCTTTTTGTGGCAAATTGAGGGAGCTGGTGTGGTAGCCAGGTAATTCAGGCCAGGAAATTAAGGCATAAAGAAGGATTTATTTTTACTAGATTGGCTATACACATTGATTCACTTCACTAATAATTACACACATCACAATTGAACTTAAGGCACTGAAGTTCTATGAAACTGGAAAACTTAACTCCTTGCTTCTAAAAGTTCCACACTTCTAGAATTTATACCTAGAAAGCTATTATTTTATAGATTAAAGGGAGAGAGTGCTAAGGAGAAAAAAGAAAAGCTTTTGTAAAATCTAATTGAAATATTGAAATCCTTATATAATATCAAGAGAAGTCATTAATATCTCATCAGTATTATAAAAGACTGAATCTATACTTTCTCACCCCCAATTTGAATTTGAAATCTATAATTATTCAACACTGCATTTTCTATTAAGAAAATAAGGGAAATTATATTTTTTCCTAAAAAAAAAAAAGAAAACTAACCCTGAACTGAATAGCATAAAATTTTTAAATGAAGTTTAGGAAGTACAAGCTTCTGAAGAGTCATTTTACATATATGTATATATATATGTATATATATACATATATACATATATATATACACACACAAATTATGACTCTACACATTAGTTATAATTAACAGATATAGGCAGAGCATTGGAGGTAGAATGGGCATATCACAGAAACCTTTAAATTGATCTTAGAACTATGTGCAATGACAATGAGAAACATTATCCAACCTTATGGATAATAATTTCTTCCACAAAGAAATTTTTAAAAAAGATCTTAGACTAGAAAAAGAAGAGAAATATTGTCTATTACTATTGAAGATTTGATAGATTGCTTTTTTAGAATATCAGCTGGTTGAAAAAGGCAGGATATAATCCAGCTGGTTATATCATTCTTTTTTTCTGTTTTTATGGTCATAATCTATATCCTAGATTATTTGACTTTAAAACTATCTATTATAGGCTTTAGGTCCTTATACATTTGGAAACCATAAATGATAAACACTGTGGTGATATCAAGTAGATCCTCACATCTTCGCATAAAGACATAGTGTACCAACTATCTGTTGTTTTTTCCCCCCTAGTGTCTATCTTAAAAAACCCAAGAGGTTTTATTTTGCAATATCCTTGCTTTTAAGATAACTTTCTAAGTGAATCATGAGAGGTAATGTGGTATAGTAGATAGAAATCTAGTTTTGTAATTAGGAATATGACCCTAACACATACTAGCTATTTTTTCTTGGGTCGAGCAGTCATGAAATATCTAGGAGTTCTTATCAAATATTGAGAAATCCGAGGAGATTGTACCCATGGTGAAATATGCATTTGATTCCAGCTTAACTGCTATGCAGTAACAACTTAATAATGCCAGAAAATGTAGCATTCCTTATATGTCACAAAGTTTCATTTTCTTCTCCCCCACCCCAAAAAAAAATTTCATCTAGTTTATGTATTGGAGAAGGTAGCTATGCTAGGATGATATTTTAGTTACATATAAAAACCTAAATTTTTGAAATCTATGTCCAAAGGAAAGGAGAGAGATTGACTATTTGAAGATAAAAGTGACAGGCAATTTATTAATGAAGTCTAGTACAATGAAAAATAATAATTTGAAAAAGGTTTTTCAAAAAAGGTTACCTGTCTAGTAACCTTACTTTTTAAAAGGTTTCACTGAAATGAGACAATACACAAATAAATATTAAGGCCACTGGACCCTTGGTACTCCATACATACTTAGCACTGAAGTAAGCTACAGATCATAGAACAAAAATTCAAAAATGGAACAAAATTTTAAAAATAGGATTAGTAATAACTTTGAAAATTCCTAGGTAATGGGTAAAGATTGTGAAATCAATTATATGAAACTGATATGAATTAATATAAAATCAATATGTTTAAATATTAATATAAATGATTTGAAATCAATAAAATGGTTATTTCAATTTCAATTCAAATTTCAATTGATATGAAGTCAATATAATGACATAAAACAGGAATTTTCCCCCTCATTTCCTAATGATAGGATGAGACCTCGGCCCTCAAGTTTGAAGTAAAAGCTACAGTCTCACCGGAGCCACATCCAAAAGTTATTGAATTACACAAGGATGAAAATGTTGCATATGTAAGAATTCTTCCATTTGGGGTGTGAAAAATATGATTTAGGTGCTCAGTTGTTTTTGTTCTGTGTGACTAAACAAAACAGGGTAGATAAATTATCTTTTACCATCTTCACCTGTAACTTTGTATTATTCTATTAGTCAGTGAACATTTAGGCCAGCCACTTGCCAAGTGTTAGGGCTACAAAGAAAGACAAATATTCCCTGCCCTCAAAGAGCTCACATTCTAACAGGAAAGATGATACATAAAAGAAAATTCAGCTTTAAGGTGGATGGAAAGGCCCAAAAGTCTTATGGGAGAAGCAGCGGGGAGAATAAGACCTGGCATCCTTAGGTTACCACAGGAGGTCAGATGACAATGCCAGGGGGTTGTAAAGGCAGGGCAGATGGTAAGGGATGGAAGGCCCTCCAAGTTCACTGGAACGAATAGGGTTGGTGACTCCTTTCTCATTCAGGTGATATAAGAAGTCAAGCAGCCTGAGTGGGGTCCTGGGTAGTCCTTTCTGGGGAGTAATGAAGGAGGAAGGGTACCCCGCAGTGGCATTGCCTGGTCTGAATGGGTCCTGGGATGCCAGGGATAGGGCAAAGGAAGAAGGCAAAGCTGCCCCATTGACTTTTCCAACTTAACTATCCTGATGAGTTCTGGGTGGCTGGGTTAGGGAAAGGAGCGAGGGGAAGGCAAGAGGGAGGCTGAACCTAGCAGCTTATCTGGATTGCAGATGGCTGTGGGGCAGCATCAAGATGAGAGAGGGATTAAGGGTGAGGAGGTAGGGGGAAAGGTACCTCATGTGATTTGAAATAAAAAAAAATTATAAATTATCTACTCACCATGGCTGTGTGATTTCCTTCAACAGTGTTAGCAGCTTGTAAGTAGGAGCAGATAAGATAGATGGGAAGATTGATCCAGAATTGGGGTTTGGAAAGAGCAGAAATACAACCAAGGGGCAAGGGATTTTAGGATAGAGAACAATGCAAACTGAACTGTTTATAGTTGGGTCAAGATTTTAGAGGGAAAAAATCAGGGTCAATGAATAGGAAAGCAGAGGGAGGATAGAGTGATAGTGGGAGACAAAGATCAGATTTTTCACAAAATGTGTATTTATTACAGATATTTGGACTTATCTGACCTTTTGTTATCAATTTCCTTTTCTGGAATCCATGTCCACTCCCCTTTGCATGGATATATCCTGGGGCTCTGTTCTAGGCCTTCTCTTCTCTCTCAATACTTTCTCTGTATATATACTTGCAATGTTGGTGACATTTTATTATTCACAAACCCCATGTGCTGTCCAAGGTATTTACTGTGAGGGAATACAAGAGCACTAACTTGCCCACTAGGTGTGAATGTGAGATATGAATACATTTTATTGGTATGGATGCTGCTTGCATTTGCATATTGTAACCTTTTTTACATTGCTTCATCCTTTTTTTTGGGGGGGAGCACAGTAACTCATAAATTATATATGTTAGCTTTTTGAACTGATGCTTTAAAAAATTTTCCTTCAATTCATATAGGTCCATCTAGATGGATTGCATCACCAAAAGCCAAAACCATATTTTCGTATAATGGTTATTTCAACCAGTTTTATACTGGGTTTCACTGTATTTTTATTCCTTTCATACATCATGTGGAAGGTAAGTCACATAGTCTATTTTTCAAATTTTATCAAATCCAGTAGTGTGGTTTCCCTTTTAATGGTAAAAAATCCTGAAATCTAGCAGTGTTCCACTCATCACTCCCCAAATCATTTTACTCTGATTTCCTGTTATTTTCCTAACCGTCAATTTATTGAAGTCTTTCTTAAGAAAAACTGCCTTCTTAAACCCAGGATTATTACATTTTGAATAAATGCCCAAACTAACTTGTTTGCTTTTTGGGCTTCTTAACTTTCTGGGGGAGAGGAATCTTAGAAATCCAGACTCATTTTTACTCCCTTCAGAGTTTGCCTAGGTTGGATAAAAGACATTTTTAGTTTTCTGCAGTGTTTTTGGTGGTACCCCGACAATGGTCGCTCATTGTTAAAGGCACATTGGGAGCTTTAGCACAAAATAAGCTAAAAGAAAAAAAAAGAGTACTAGCATTAGCAATATGTGAAGAGGTTATCATGTCTTTGTGGGGTTTATCTTCATCCTGCACTAGAATTATGGATACTGACTCTGAAATGGTATTGTTTTATTCAGGCGGGTTTCTTTAAAAGAGAATACAAAGCTATTCTTCAAGAGGAAAACAGAAGAGACAGTTGGAGCTATGTCAACAGCAATAAAGAGAATTAAAGACTTCTTTACCATATACCAGTCTCAGGTTAACTAAAAAAGATGGAAGACACTGCTTACAAGAAAACATTGTCAACTGAATTCTACTGTGTTTACTCATCTTGATGTGCTTTTTTTTGGGGGGGGGGGAGCTTAAATATGACCATGTGACAGAATGTATCATAATTCCAGTAAGCATCTAAATGGTGATTATTGTTTCAAGAAGAATGAAAAAGGAGGTATCTGAAGCAACCCAAGACAGCATCTTTCTCAGGTGTCAGAAGAATTGAAGAACACTAAAAAAGTTTATTTCTTCAGGATGAGTAGTTCTCTAAAGAGATCATGGGATGCCAGTATATGTGAACTGAGTTGCATCGTGGAGAAAATAAGCAACTCAGTTTAGTAAATCCTTTTACTTGAAGCATCCTTTTAAATAAATGTATTTGCAAGCTATACTCATTATAGTGGTGAAATAAACCCTTATCGAATGGACATTAATTGTTTTTAAAGAAATCATCATTGGTTTATTTAAAACAGTTCTCTTTGAGGTATTGTTTATTATATTTCAAAGGGCTATATTGAGGCTTTCTTGTATGAAGTGATCAGAAAAGGATTACCTTATGTTAAAACAAATGCATCTTTGATGATCTTTGATTATAACTCACTTCACGTGAATGACAATCAACAAATATTTATTTTTAATTTTTTAATTTTTTTTTTTGCTTTTTGGTGAGGCAGTTGGGAGTAAGTGATTTGCCTACATTCACACAGCTAGTAAGTGTTATGTGTCTGGGACCGAATTTGAACTCTGGTCCTCTTGACTCCAAGGTCAGAGCTCTATGCACCAGTGCCAACTAGCTGCCCCTAACAAGTATTTATTAAGCAGCTAATAATTAATAACCTGCATTAACTGAGGAAAATAATAGCTGAAACATGCATACAGTGATCAAACATTCGACTTAACTGGTCGTGCCTTAAGGGAAGGACGATGTGTGATTTTCTTAGGTCTATGGATTTACATATACATATGTAAAATAAGCATTATTATATATAAGAATATATAAAATTCATTTATGCTTTTTTAAGTTATGTGAATATATACACATATATTCACAATATACTTTCTTCCATGGTAACCATGAACCAAAGAAAATAGTTTTTTTTTTAACTGATTATTTGTAAATTTGAAAAATTATTTACTTCCATGATATTTTTAATATTGAGATAGCAGATTGTGAGTGTTGCACTTTAGCCAATATCTGAATAGGAAATACACTGATGTATATGATGTATGTATTATGAAAACCATACCTCACTAATGATGAAAACATAAGGACAACCATTATATGTATTGTATGCAAATACTGATTGGACAATAATGAAATGCACTAATATATATTTGAATAATAATGCGTGCTATTCAACTATAAGTATTAAATGAGTACATATTAGTTTTTATTTTGTTTTTTTTTTACAAAAAAGATGCAAAAGAAGTCACAAATTTAACTATACTAAAAATATTTGGGGATTGAAGGATAAATGCAAAAAATATAAATATAGCAAATGTTTCCATTAAAATGTAAGGTAATTTTTTTAAAGTCATAAAATAGCTTATTTCCAGGTTTTTAAATAATTTACATTGTATTTGCAAATGAAAATGCATTTTACTTGCAGTATTTATTACATGTATATTAAATAGGTGATATAAAAAGTGGGCAAATAACATTTTACCAGGGTCTGCTTGTATGTATCCTTGTACCTGTGGCAAAATATGTAACTTTTTCAAAGCCTGATAAAATCTCTTTCCTAGTCCTCTAATTCTTTGATTTATTTTTGTAGCCCTTTATTTATTTGTTAGTAAAATGGAAAATAATGCACTTTACAAAAAATCTACACAAAATATTTAATGAATACATCAGTTGGGTAAATGCTATTTCTGTATATTTGTGGCTCCAGAATTCTTAGATCTTCCTTTTCCAGGTTCTCATAGTTAGTAAAATTAAGTGTGGTCAGGTTAAGTTTTGGCTTTGCCTTAAAGGCCCCTAAAACTATGGTCTTTGATTTTCTATCTCCAGAAGAATTCTGTTTGAAGAACTCTTTAATTTGGTCTCCTTCTTCTTTGTAAATGAGTATTTTAGTGCTGAGTATAAGGCATTTGCCACTGTTATGTACCAAAGTGCAGTAATTTCTAAAATCCTATCCGTCTCTCAGATATGAGAGAAGATATAAACTTTTAAAATTTGCTCTAAACTATGAGGAAAAAGCATTTTAAAGGGTGAAAATGAGTATAAATTTTGTATATGTTTAAATGGAATGTGTAAGAGTTTTAGTTAGTTTTATGAATTCAGAGCATTTTAAAAATTAGACAAATGAGTCCATTTCAGAAAAATATTTACTAATCATCATAGCTAATTTGAATAATGATAGAATTTTGGGGAGATGGGATCATGGTGTAGAATAGCAATATTATTTGCAAAGACTACATGGACAAACTACAAGAAACAAAATGTTAGAAATATGTCAGAATCAGTTTATTCATTTCTAAAAATGTAAAATCTTAGTTTCAGTTTTAATAATACAGGTTAAAACAACTGTAGTAATTTGGGTGGTGTACTCTATGAATGGTTAGACTGAAAAAAGCTTGAAATCTTGATCTGCAGTTTCAATAAATATATTTTTACTAAAATAGTTTAACATCTCATATACTATTTTTTCTAGATTTTTTAAAAACTAAATTGTATTTTTCTATAACATAAAAATAGTCACTTTGATTTTAAAATTATTTGAGCTATAAATATCCCAACTTTATACATTTCTTCTGTAAACAATTTAATATTACTTGTAGTCATTCATTTCTTCTAGGTTTCCTCCATAAAGCTTGATAAGTTGTGGATGCACCCTGTAAAGAAAATACTTGTCATTTATAATTCTATTAATGTATTCATTTTTCTATTGATTTTTATAATGTAGAGTCTTGTCACCTGCACATAGTACTGAGTATCCTCTGCATCATACACCCAAATCTTCTGACAACTAGTAGACATACATGAAATGCAAATAGGTACCGAGAAAAACTGAGGTAGCTATGGGATGATTAAACATCATAAATTAACTTTAGCCGAGCACTCACTACCTGCCTGACTACTGTGTTCTGGATGAACAATGGTATTTATACTTACTTAATATGAACTTCTGATGGTACTTCCACTAAATCTCCATCAACATTCCAAGGGTAATTATTTTCACTAGATGGTCCATGAAACTCAACATCTCCTGTGTCACACCCAGAGTTATTTCTTGGCTGGAGTTTTACTTCTTCAACAGTGTAGGTCTCAACAAATGGAAAATTAAACTAAATTAAATAAAATGTTTGTTATTTATTTTACCTCAAATTGGTAATAAAATCAAGATAGTTTAATATGCTATACTTTGTATATAAACATGGCTCCACTGACCTATGTCAGTGGTGTTATCTAGATGGGTCACTTGGAACTCCTTATTAATCTCTTAATTATTTACTTTAAAACTAAACATTCCCAAAATTTTTCTTAGAAACAACCTTTCATTTCCCTGAAGTTCTTGAGATCACTGAGACAGGGGATCTCTTTTCTGATGAAAATTCTGACAAACTGATGGTGGAAATCAATAAACATTTTTTAAGTGCACTTACTATATGTCAGATGCTGTGCTAAGCACTGGATCAATCTGCTTAAAGATACATCAGATATGGCTTTTAGATTTGCCAACAGACTCCAGGTTACTGACTGGGGACTCTCTTTTCACTAATTATACATTTATAAAACAATCTGGTGTAAAAAGGAGCATTAAATGTAAAGTGGCCTATGTGGAAAGGCTAAATCTGAATATTAACTCTAAGTTATGATGGCAAAGTAATTTGAACAAAAATCCAAGTTTTAAACATGAAGCAATGTTCATTTAATTTAGTAGTAATATTTAATAATACTTTAAAATTTAATACAGACAGCATAATTTAGTGCAAATTCTAATCATCTCAAAGTGGGAGGAGAGACCCTCAGGGTTGCTGGCCGAAAGAGAAACAATTACTATTTAACATTCACTCTGAGTCATTGGGCTCAAAAAAAAAAACCATTAAGTGGTTCTTGGCCAATTAATGAGAGCCAGAGTGAATTGGATTTAAGGCTGTTGTGGTTTTATCCTTGTTCTCCAAGAGGACCACGACATCAAGAAGATGATGACATGACTTGCAATTGAATTGGATTTTTTAAAGGGGCCATCCCTTGATTCACTTCTTAAACAGGCCTAATCACTGAATGGGCATTGCCTCACTCAAAGTGAGAACTTGGAAAGACCTTAGCTTAAAAAGGCCAAGGTCTCCCACTGCATCCTGGACCATTCCCAGCTGTCCTGATTTAATCTAGCCATTGGACCCAGATGGCTCTGGAGGAGAAAGTGAGGCTGGTGACTTTGCACAGTCCTCCTTCACTTAAATTCAATTCAATTGCAAGTCATGTCATCATCTTCCTGATGTCATGATCCTCTTCAACAACAAAGGACAAACCACACAATCACAACCTAATCACCTACATTTTGTTGCCCTTTTCTGTGAATGCAACTTATAGAAACATTGACAAAATTAAGATAGAGATATTAATTTCCCAAAGTCACACATCTATTTAGTGGCAGAACTGGAATTAGACCGTGTCTCCAGATTCTTTAATCCACTATTCTTTTTCCTATACTAAATCACCTCAAATTAAAGATTAAGGGCATTAGTACAATATTTGGGTAAGGTTTATACTCTAATTTTACAAAGTTCTATATAATCTCTGTCCTCAAAGAAATATTTTTAAAAATTCATTGATAACTGCTAAGTATTTTCGACTCAGTCAATTATAATCCTTTTTGCTATTAGAATAAATAAGTTAAATATTCTCCTCTTTCAATTTTGGATAGCTTTTATAGAAAATAGTTATAAGAACTGGAGTCATAAATACAGAATGGAACATGTGATTTCATTAGTGTGGGTTATCCTTCCACTGATGCAGAGCATAATGCCCATGTCTGAGTAATCAATCTTCTTGAATAGTCATGGTTGAAAAAGAAATGCTTGCGTAGAGTTCAAATCCGACCTCAGACACTTGACATTTACCAGCTCTGTGAGTCTGGGCAAGTCACTTAATCCTGATTGCCTCACCAAAAAAAAAAAAAGAAAGAAAGAAATGCTTGCATAGCCAAGCTAGTGAATAACACAGAATTCCTTAACATTTAAAATGAAGTATTAAAATTTCCTATTTTTTCATTTATATGTATACATATATTAGGTATAAAACTTTTTTACAAAATGAATGTGCTAACACTTTGTATTATCAATACCACTGCATACAGTCATGCAAGATTATTAATAACTTGTGACTTTTAAAAATAGCTACTTCTGATTATCAAGCCTAATTATGTTACCAGTTCTCCTACCATTTTCTACTGCTGAACCTTCAACTATTGTGCTACAGAAAAAAAAAAATTTGCTTTGCAATAACTGGTAAGAAAACCAACAGAACATTACAGTTTGAGTGACTAAATGTTAAAAAGAAGAAACTTTCTGATTCTGCAATGTGAAGACGTATTTTCTATTCACATCAACTATAAAGAGATTTACATCAATCAGCATCAATGTTTGAGTGCCCAGTGCATAACAAATTGTAAGTTAGCTACTGCCTCATCGATTGTCAATTCTACATATACATTTGTTAGTCAATGTTAACTATATTAGATATCTAATACATTCATCTGTACATATGTGTTTATGCATGTGTATCCTGGTTTTAAATACTAGCTATGATCACAGTACAACTCTCTAGGACTATAAATTACAGAGAAGTTGTATCTACATCAATGAAGGGACTTTCTACACTGGGAGGTCCTTACACAGATGAAAGCACAGGTCTGGATATACACACATGATTAGTCTATAATATGTCTGCATGTTTATACATACATATATACATATGTATGTATGTGTATATGTATATATGCGCATATACACACGTGCTTACACATGAATAAATATACACACATATACACACATACATATATACACATAACAGAAGGACTCCCATAGGAAGCAATTGTGGTAAACTAGCAACAAGATAAAGGAGAAGAGTACAATTATAGGGTCACTCTCCAGCACTACTTACTCACTTCCTCTATGTCGAAGTAGAGGAGGGAAAGAGGACTACAAAGAAGGAAGCTACAATCCTTTTATTGACTTGTCACAGTTAGTTTGCTCTCCATTAGTAGAAGTAAAGAGATAAAAATATTATTGTTAGTTGTGTTATATTTATCTCTGACTCCCCTTGCCAGACTGGAAGTTCCTTAAAGGGACGGTCCAGCATCATGTAGTGGACAAAGTTCTGGACTTGCAGTAAGTAAGAAGACCTGGACTTGAGTCCCAGATCTTCTATTTGCTAACCATAAATTGTTTGAATAAGAAATTTAACCTGTGTTTCTCTTCATCAAAAAATGTCGTTAATGATATTGTATGTAAAACTACTTTAAAGTAATGACATTTGTGTAATTAAAACACCCATTAGTGTTCTTATGTCCAAAAACTCTGAAATTCCTTCATCTGATTTTTAAAAAACACTTAGAAGTTTTTATTGATGTCTTCTGTTTCTTACATTTTAATAATTATCTCCAGGATCTTCTAGTTCTTCCCCTCCCCCTTGGAGTATAAGCATAGTAATGGAATCCCTGGTTCAAAGGGAATTGACATTTTAGTCACTTTATTTCATGATTCCAAGTGGCTTTCCAAAATGGTTGGACTACTTCATTGCTCCACCAAAAATATACTGGTGTACCTATCATTCCATAACCCCTCCAACACTTAGTACTGCCAATTTTGTCATAATTGCAAATTTGTGGTGTGTGAGGTAAAACCTCTGGGTTCTTTTGATTTACATTTCTCTTATTATTAGAGATTTGGAGCATTCTTCAAAAGGTTACAAATACCTGGCAATTCTTTTGAGAGCTATTTATTCATATCATTTGACCGATAATCTATCGGGAAATGGGTATTAGTCATATATTTACAAATTATTTCTATATCTCAGATACCAAACCCTTACAAAAGAAATGTGATACAAAGGTTTTTTGTTTTTTTTTGTTTTTTTCTATTTGGCCACTTCCCTTCTTAGCCTAGGTGCATAAATTTTGTCATTGCAGAAGCTTTTTAGTTTTATGTAATCAATCTTTTATTTTATCTTTTTTAATTGTCCCTATCTCTTTTTTGGTTAAGTATACATTTCTTACCCCTAGCTGTGAGAAGTATATGTTTTGTTTCTCTTCTAATTGTCTTCATAATATGATTTTTAATATTAAGACATGCACTCCTTTAAGAATGTATCATGGAATGTAGTGCAAGGTGTTGGTCAAGTTTAATTTCTGCCAGACTGCTTTGCATTTTTCCTAAAAATTTTTATGAAATAATTTTTCCTAGGTAATTTCTGTTTTATACTTTTAAAAAACTGAGTTACTGAGTTTCATGGTTCCTCATTCTCCCTTGTTTAGTTGATTCAGTGATCTGCTTGTTAATCAATACCAAATGATTTTGATGATTATTGCTTCATAATATAATTTGAGGTCTGGAAGTGCTCTTCCCCCTTCATCCCTATTTCTTTCTATCATTTCTCTTGATATTCTAGGTCTTTTGCTTTTCCAAATGAATTTTGTTATTATTTTATCAAGTTCTCTAAGTATTCACATGATACTTTAGTATAGCATTAAAATATAAATTAATTTTGGTAGTATTGTCACTTTTATTATATAAGCATGGCTTAGCCCTCCAACTATTTAAGTTGTCTTTATTTCTTTAAGACACATTTTGTAATTAAATCTATTCAAGTATTTTGTGTGTTTGGGTAGATTGATCCTCAGATATTTTATACATATTGCAGTTATTTGGAATGGTATTCCCCTTTCTATTTTTGATTCTTGGGTTTTGTTATCATTATGTAGAAATGTTATTAATTTCTTAGTGTTTATTTTGTAGTATAAAACTTTACTGAAATTATTGTCTCAGTTAATATCTTTGATGATTTTCTAGGATGTTCCAAGTATATCATCATATCATCAGCAAACAAAGATAGTTTTATCTCTTCCTTATCTATCTTTATTATGCCTTTGATTTCTTTCTTCTGTCTTATTGCTAGGATTTCAAAACTATATTAAATAATAGTGGGGAGAGTGGGCATACTTGCTTTACTCTCATATTTATTGAAAAAGGTTCTAATGTATCCATTGCATATGATACTTGCTTTTGATTTTACAAAGATGCTTCTATTATATTATTATATTAAATTATATTATATTATTATATTATATATTACATTATATTAAAAAAGGTCCCTCTATGACTATACGTTGTAAAGTTTTAAGCATAAATGAGTACTGTACTTTGTTAAAGGAATTTTCTGCATCTATTGAGAAGATCATGTAGTGTGGGATGTTTTGATTTTAAATATGATTATTTATGGTGATGATTTTCCTAATGTTGAACCATCCCTGCATCCTTGGTATACATCTCATTTGTAATGAATTTCTTGGATAATTGCTGCAGTCTGTTTGACAGGATTTTGTTTAAAATTTTTGAGTCAATATTAATTAATGATATTGGTCTGTTTTTCTTCTATGTTCTATCTTTCCCTAGTCTGGATATTAGGACTATATTTACAAACAGTACTTGCTTTACATACATTTGCATTATACAAATTAGATTTTGTATAAAGAATTCTGAAAGAAAGCCACATTCCAAAGAAAACTCCACAAAACTGTTAACTTTACTGCTCTCTCTCTCTTTCCACTACTGCCCTCACTCAGCACTCGTGTCTCACCCCTCCCACTAAAAAAAAAAAAACTCCAAATAAAAGCAGAAGAATTGAGTGCAGAGAGACTCTCACCACTGCCATATTGGGAGCTTGGCTTGAGCCCCAGCATGGTTCTGGCCAGGACCCCACATGGCTGCCTCCCCTCACACCACGTCTTCCTCCTTCTGCTGTTGCCATCTCTATCCTGGGCCCTTGTGTATCCTTGAACCATATGCAGGCACTCTCCATAGGCTCTTGACCCCTTTTTTGCCTCCTTCCATCCCTTCCTTCCCCAGGTCTATAGGCAAATTCGAATTATATAAAAATCCCTTTACATAGAAGTCTGCAGAACAGTCCACCTACATAAAGCAAGAATTGTCTGTGTTTGATAAAAGGGTTTTGGTGAAGGTGTTTTCTTAATTTTTGAGAAAAATTTGTAAAGTATGGATATTAACTGTCTTATAAAAGTTTGATAAAAATCCTCCTATAAATTGATCAGGACCAGAAGTTTGTTTTTGTTTTGTTTTTCCCTTTTTACAGGTAGATCTATTTCATTTTCTGAGACTGAGCTATTTAAGATCTCTATATGGTCTTCTGATACTTTATTTTATATTTCTGAAGACATTTTACTATTTCTTTTGTGTTCTCAGTTTTGTCAGCATCCAACTGTACATAATATGTCCTAAATAATCTTTTGATTTTGGAGATTTTCTTGTGATTTCAACTTGCTTATTTGCATTTTATTGGTATTCTGCCCTCTTTTTTTAATCAGATTAGCTAAAAGTTTATCAGTTTTATTAGTCTTTTCAAAGAATCAGTTTTTAGTTTTATTTATGGATTTTATGGGATTTTATTTCCAATGTATCTATTTCTCCCCTAATTTTTGATATCTTCTCTTTTGTGCTTATTTTAGATTTATTTGTTGGCTTTCTAATTTTTAAATACATATTCAGTTCATTATTCCTCTCTTTCTGTATTTTGCTAATGTATGTTTGTAGGGATGTGATTTTTTCCTCTGATCATTGCTTCAGCTGCAAGAAATTTTGTTATATTGTTTCACCCTTGTAACTTTTTCAGATAATTATTGTTTCTATCATTTTCTGACCCACTCATTATTTAGGATTTCATTGTTAAATCTCCATTTGGGTCTGTGTCTTTTTTTATGATTCCTGAAAAAAATAATATTTTTATTATGTTATGGTCTAGAAAGATTGTGTTAACTATTTCCATTCTCTATAGTCCTCAAAACTTCTGAGGTATCTTGTCTGGCCTCTCTTTCACCTCTGGGCAATTTCTGCCACTGCTTTGTAGCTTGTCTTGTAGATTCTACTTTTCCTTTTTGCCTTATTCTCAGAACAATGCCAATTCCTGAAAGTGACAGAGTAGAGTTGGGGTAGGATCAACCCCCAACTTCATTTCTGATTATGTCACCTGCTACAGATCTATACCTTCTCCCTACTTACCTTCTTTGCCCCATTTGCCTCCCCATTTGATCCATACACTCCTACTCCCTCAGGTGCCAGTTGCTCCCAGGAGTTCCAGATCCCTCCTGAACTGAGAAAGGATGAGTGGTCTTTTCAAGTATTAAATCCCTCGGACCACACTCAGCACAAGGTCCCCATCTCCCTTCACAGAACATCTTTCTTCATTCACAGGAGTATTCATCAGTGGAACCTCCTCCTACCAGTGATGCAAGGCCTCTTTCCTTTCTTCCCCTTTAGTCCTTCCCCTTTCCTCCTCAACTATTACCCTGTAGGCTCTTCTCTTCCTGAAAGACCACAGGGGTCATCTTCTCTTTGCTAGCCTTTGATTTGCCTCAGACACATTAATCACTCCTCTGCATTCCCCTGCTCCCCTACTCCCTTTCATGTACCCACTTATTTTGTAATGGAGTACCCCCTCCCAAATATTGCTTCACCTGTGGGGAGGGTGTTTCAAAGTTCTGCCCATAATGCCCCAGGCTCACCTCTTCATTATTATCTCTACCAGATTTCCACTTTCATCCTTATCTCCCTGTGTTCATTTTTTTTTAGTCACTTAACTGGTCTCTGCTGTCACTCTGTTGCTGCTACTGTTCTTAGCTCCTGCATTCATTTATCCCTCCTCATTTCTGTTTTCTGAGGTGTTCAAGAAGCAAATAATGTCTTCATGTCTGGTTCTCTTTCTAATGTTTTGAATTCCTCTTTATTATTTAATGACCACCTTTTTTGATTTATGGTAAACTCAGATTTGCAGAATAGTCACCCTGGGCTGCATTTTGAGCTCCATTGTTTTTGGAACACTTTATTCCATCCCCTCCTATGTTTTCTGGTGGGTATAGAATAGTCTTCTGTTTTTTTAATTTTTTTCCTTTGTGTTTGAAGGTCTTTCCAATGATTGCTTGAAGAACGTGTTTCTGAATTGAATTGTTAAATTTAACTACCATATCCTAGAGTGCAGCTTTAGTATTTCTTTCTCCTAATTTTTTGTTTGTTTTCATTTAATTGTATTTCATTTTCTATGTTCAGAAGTTCTGGGCAGTTCTCATATTATTTCTTACATTATGGTGTTCAGGTTTTTTTGTCTTGTCATGTTCTTCTGGGAGACCTATGATCTTTAGGTTACCTCTACACATCCTGTATTCAGGATCAGTATATTTTGCTTCAGTGGTGAACATACTTTCTTTTAATGTTTTCGGGTTTTTTGTTTTTCTTCTACACTGACCTTTACTCTAATGTCTTTGCATTCCCAATCTATTGTTCTTTCTTTTGTCTCTTTGTCGAGACTTGCCATCACAGATTCAAGCTTTTCAATTATACCAATTATTTTTTGGCGTGCAGGCCATAAATCTACTTTCATAATTGTCATTTCTCTTTTAAACCACTCAGGATTTTATTGCATCAAAGTTCGATCATTTTACTTTGTTTTACAGTATTTAATCTTAGATGACTGAACTCGTTGACTAGATATGGAGGTCATCTTCTCCTCTGCTGTTAGTGCTTTCCCTGTTGATTTATCTTCTAAGGTTCCAGATTTTTGAGTTTTTTTCTTCTTAAGCTCTCTGGTAATATAAGTTTTTCCCTCTGCTTATTTTGCCCTATTTCTCTCTGACCCTGTTCCCTCTGATGGTGATTTTTCTGGGGTCTGGATCTCAAAGCATCTCATCCTCCTCCCACAGTGGGCAATTCATGATTCAACAGCCTAGTTCTCTGCCCCAAGTGACTTGGGTGGGGAGTGGGGGGGATAAGGGGAGAGATAGAACTGTCCCTAGCTGGATGCTGAGATCTTTCCCTCAGACTTGGCGTAATGCCACATACTCTCCCCACCCTTGGTATCTTGTCCTGGTGCCCTCGGTTCCTTAATCCTCTGGCCAGCTCCAGAAATTCAGAGAGCTGCCAAACTAATCCTACCAAGTTGATTCCTATAGTTCGAGTCCTCAAGAGCATAGGAGGAGGGGGTTTTGGGGTGAGGGAATCAAGCTCTATTTCAAGCCCAGGCAGATGTCCTGCTCCTTTCCCTCTGTTCCTCCATCCTACTACAGAGATCTTTTGTGGCACAGAATACTGCCACCACAGAGCAGGTTTTATGTCACGATACCAAGAAGCAGTTTGGAGCTGGGATATCCAAAGCACTGGAAAGATAAAGGGCAGACTGGCATGTGGAGTTGGGTTTTGTTGTGAGCTTGTGTTTCAGGTCCTTAGATTTTGTTGAAAGTCCCTGTGCCAGGTCCTTTGCTTAGCTAGTTCAGACTCATTGCTGATAGAGTGGTGAGCAGTGGAGAAGGAAGTGCTGAGTAAACTCAGGGCAGGTGCCATTATGTATATTTTAGTATCGGTTTTGGTTTTTTAACCTTCTTTTGGATTCTGGGTGTCCTAGACCATAGAGACAGATGAAGTTGCTTTGTCTTAGGAGCATAATTTGTTTTGGAGAAGTCTGAATGGTTGTGGGGATCAGAGAAAATGACCAGTCCTCCATCTTGTTGTTCATTTGACCTGGAATTCCCTTCATCTGATTTCAATCTTTTGTCATTCGGACTTTCCATATGTCTTATTACTTATTGCTAAACCTGTTCTTTTTTGTCATCATGAACTCCAAATCTTCTACTCCTCCATACTTTCTCAAGCTTCTCTGCTGACTATACTCTCCTACCTAATTTTGATGCCTCAAGTACACCTTATCCTTTACTACCGAATCCCTTGCTCCCTTGTCCTATAATCTCTCCTGACCAAACCTGTATTTTCCCCATGATGTGCTACCTTCAATCCTACTCATGTACTGCTGAAGAGAGCTGAAGAAAGTCATAAAACCATGCTGCCTGGGTTCATTATGAACAGATATAACTTAATCACAACTGAGTCCCCATCGCAGAAAGACAATTCTCTATTCCTCTCTAAAGCCTCCATCAAATTCACCATAGCATCTATTCCAAACCTTCTCTTGGGAAACCTCCCACATCACTCCGTTCTACTCAGCCTCTTGGGAAGGGACCCTGTTTCCCACTTCACTAAAAAACATAACAAAACAAAAAAAAAACAGAAGCCATTAACATCAAACCCCCTCTTCTCATCTCATTTCCCTGGCACTGCCCATTATCTTCTTTATTCAATTTTTTGATGATGAGGTGGTTATTCCTGTGCAGGCAGTCACCACTATTTCAAGAGGGTCCCCAGCCATGACCTGAGTCTCCAGACTTCTTCACTTCTTCAACATCTGCCTTGTCCCGGTACAACTGACTTGTTCTGTCTGAAACTCCGGCTGAGTCTCCTTTGTTGAATAAAAAGTCATGAAATGTCCACTAACTTGTCAGTGTTGCCTAGGCTCTGTTCAGGAGACTCTTCTCTTCTTATACCCAGAGGTGTTTACCCTCTGGTACATGAACTTTTAAAAAAATGTGTATTTTAATATAATTGGTTTTCTTCATGATCCCTTTACAATGTATTTATTTTATGCATTAAACATTATTCTGAGAAGAGTCACTAGACTTCATCAGACCACCAAAGTAGTCCATGACACAAAGAAGGTTAAGAATTCCTGCTCTAGACTTTCTCATTTGGCAACCTCATTAGCCAATGATGATCCAATTATCGTCTCTATACAAAAGACTCCAAGATCTATATAACCAACTCTAGTCTCTCTACTGAGCTTTAGTCATCATGAACTGCTTATTGAATATTTCAAACTAGATGTTCTTTAGGCATCTCAGACTTAATATGTCCCAAACCAGAACTCATCACCTCCTCTCCTGCCCCCACCAAAATTTCCTGTCACTACTGAGTACACCATCATCCTTCTAGTCACCCAGCCTTCTCAAAACTGGATTCATTCTCAACTCAGTCTCATTCACTCCACATACCCAGAAAGTTGCTTAATCTTGTTTACTTTACTTCTATGGCACATCTTGCTCCTCCACACCTGGACCAGCACTCTTCATTTTGGATCTGAGACCTGGACCTCAACATTAGTTGGGTCCCTGAGTAATTTAATCTGTCACCTTTGGAACTCCCACCATATGGCCTAACCTAGTTGACTGGTGTCTGAGTCTATGCAAACTAGCCTACTTAGCCTACTATCTACTGGTTGACCTTAAACACCAGGAATGATTTAGCTTCACAACCCACCCAGCTATTCACCCAGGTCAACTCACCATCTGCTTCCATGTGATCTCCTCCCAACCTCCCAACTTTCACCTTTTCAGTACAAAACACCTTTCTGTGGTCACCAATCACTTATTTGTATTGATTTCCCCATATTAGATTTCAAGCTTCTTGAGGGCAAGGGTTGTCTCTTTAAAAATATAATCATATGCATATATATACACATAAGTATATACATACATATGTGTATGTTATCTGTGTATATATACATATATACACACACATTACACATATCCGCATCTATAGTTACGCAAGCCTAATGCTTAGCATAAACCTTGGCACATAGTAACTACTTAATAAATGCTATTTTCATTCATTCATTGCATATATCCCTTCCACTCCATTCACAATGTCACCACATTAGTTCAGGCCTTCATCATCTCCCTTCTGGACTCATGAAATAGTTTTCCATTTGCCACCCCTACCTCGTGTCTCTCCCCTGTGATCCATCACCCATATGACTACCAAAGCGATTTTACTAATCTGTCTTTCTGGCCATGTCATTCCCTATACCTCCCCAGTATACTCCAGTGGCTCCCTATTACCTACAGAATCAAATATAAATGGCTTTGTTTGGTATGCACAGCCTAGCCCCTTTCTAGCTTTCTAATCTTCTTACATAATACTCTTCTCCAAACTCTGTATGGTCCATCCATACTAGCCTAATTGCTGTTCCCCACACGTAACACTCTCCCATCTCTGGGCCTTTGTGCTGGTTGTTCCCCATGCTTGGAATTCTCTCTCTTTGTTTGAAAGAGTAGATAAAAAGTCTTAAGTTTATTTTTCTTTTTGTGTGAGTCTTGTAAACTGGTTCTCCAAGCAATTCTAAAATGACCATTTCAAAAATGTTTTTTAGTAATGGCAGCAGTGTTAGAATAAATGTTTAGTTTCTCAACTTGAGTACTTTGATGGCTAGCATACATTCAGATAGCCTAACTTTGGATGTGCTTGCTTAAAATAAATAGGGAAAACTCACAGTCATATGACTTTATAATAATAGAACATTTTGTGTTATATCTATATTTGTGTATCTTGGCTTCCCTTTAAACCCTAATGTTTATGGAGATTGAGGGGAAACTTTCTAATCTACCATATAAACTCTACATTCCTGAGTAGAATACCATGGGCATTACACAGAGGCAGCATAACACAGTTAAAATCATATTGAATTTGAGGTTGGGAAAACCTGGTGTCTCTATAGCTGAGATTGAAAACAGGTTTAGAAATTTACTGATTTCTTCATATTTGTAGCTCAGTCTTTTAGCCACTGCATTATATGGGTTGCAGGAAGGATATGATTTAGATTCCCCATTTTGTCTCTTAAAGAAATAATGAATCCCTTGAATGGTGAAAAAACATTAAAATTTATTCTAGTTCTAAATGTCGGGCTAAATAATGTTTACATTTGAAATGCTGTGAATTTTGGATCAGTACATTTCTGCTAACTGCTTAATGTATGCTCATTTACACAAGAATATCTGAGAAATCTGAAGGGCACAATATGAAAGAAAATCTGTTGCCATAATATCAACAACCAAAATTTTGAATTTCATCATGTTCTCTTCCAAAGAACATTTGATTTGAAAAAGATTTCCAAAGGGTGGCATCTATACATGATGGCACGCTGTTAATCTCAATTTGCTCATACTTTAGTAAAACAATTCTTTGTTTTTCCTGAGTTTGGTAGATTTATACTCCCTTTTGAGATCTAATGGAAATTACACAGGACTGAGCTATAGCAGATGGTCCTAAGGAGGCTAATCTCTATTAGACTGATTAATGATTTCCAAACTCAGATAAGAAGGGGCTAATACATTCAGACAAGAAACTAAGCCTTCTTAAGGAAGGACATCTATGTGAGTACTGGCAGTAGAGTTCCCTCCATGATTAGCAGGTTTTTTAAATAGGATAACCAAGAAAGATTTACTATACCTGGCTTTTTAAACTGGCATATCTTTTCAGATGTTTTACAAATTCTGGTCGAGAAGTGTTTCGTGCAATAATAAGAGCCATACTTCCATTATTTAATCTGTAAATAAAATATTTTATTTTGCTTTAAGAAATCTAATTTAGTATCTAGTTTAGAATTCTAGCATAAAAAAGAATCTATATAGTTCCTTTCATATAAACATGGCATTTATTAGTAGGTTTGGGGAAAATTGATTTAGTAATGTTACATTATTCTGTGTTTTTCTTAATACTTTGCAGTGACATTTTAAAACTACTGATGGACCATTTCTAATCAATTCTGCTTATGAATTAACATTTTCTTCAAAAACCTCTTTTATTAAAAAGCTCCATGAAAAGGAAATCAATACAGTCTGCTCAACTATCATGACATAAAATTACTAGGAATCCACAATTAAAAGGATGGTGGAAAAAACCACTAACCACAATGAGTATTTCTTAGTTAGACACCATGATTAAAGTCTCAGAATCTCCCAAGCAGGTAGAGAGGTGAGGGGAGTTCAGTGCAAGTAAAAAAGGGGAATGGGAAAGGGTAATTTTAGGGTTATAGCTGTATTTAACTCAATGGCAGCTCAATGCACCTCAATAAAGAAAATCACCCAATCCTACAGGAGCTTTGGGTTCAAATGGGAAAAGGTATCCTCAAGGTTTTAATTTAAAGTATCCAGAAGGTATTACTGTGGTTGGCATTAAAAAGTAGGGGGTTTTTGACATCCGCATCCATTTGATATTTTTAAACTTTTTGGTCAAGTTTGAATGTCATAGTCCTGAGTAAAAAAAAATATTTAATTACTCATTAAGTTGCAAACATATAGTTAAGTGATTTTTGTGATTTAAATATGTATTTATGTGCAGAGGCATCAAATAACTTGGGAAAATAACTAATGGGAAAAGAGTCTTGATTAGACATTAAAGTAAATATTACTTATGTTCACTTAAATGATTATAATTCTATTTCAATGAGAAAAGTTTGGAAGTTAGCAACAGGGGAATAAAAACTCTTTAATTTAAAAAGTCATAGGATTTTAAACTTTATGAGAATTTGATGATTATCTAGCCTAACTCCCTCAATTTACAAAAGAAGAAATTGATAGCTTACTACATAGCTTGTCCAAGGTCACACAACTAGTTGGAGGAAAATCTGGGAGTAGAACCCCAATTTGGTCAATCTAAGAACTGTACTTTTTACCACAGTGTGCTGGTTCCATTTAATCTATTTTTAATACTATGTCCTGTGTAATGTTTTAGACTTTACTTTAAAAGAGAACAAATGACATTTTTTAGTATATGTCGACCAAAGCTATTTCTACATACGTTTTTATTGATACATTTTGTTTTTACATTGCCTAAATTACTCTATCACTACAATACAGCCATATCTTATAACAAGGCATTTTATTTTAAAGATATAAGATAAAGCAGAAGAGGGAGGGCAGGAAAACTAATCAATGCCTTTTAAACACTCTCCTAGTTGGAATATCCCACGTCTGTGGATACCTCACCTCTGCAAAGGAAGTGTTTTCTCATATTTCTTCTTTGGGGCCATGCCTGTTCTCTGTAATTTCACGACGTTCATTTTTTTTATTGTTTTGTGGTTATTCTTTCTATTTATGTTAGTGTCATCATGCACAGTGCATATTACTTCCTCAGTTCTGCTTACTATACTTTGTACCAGTTCTTGTAAGTCTTTTCATGATTCTGTGTATTCATCACAATCATCATTTCTGACATCACAAGTAATCTTCCATTAAATTGATGTATCACAATTTAGCCACTTCCCAATCCAATGGCATCTACTTTGTTTTTAGTGCTTTACAAAAGTATTGACATAAATATTTTGGAGATTATGGAGACTTTCTTTTTATCAATTACCCCTTTGTGCAGCAGTAGAATCTTCAAGTCAAATTATGGACATTTTAGCGACATTATTTGCATAATTCTAAATTGCTCTCTAGAATGGCTGTACTAATTCATACTTTCGCTAACAATCCATTAGGGTAGCTCTCCTTCCATATCCCTCCACTTTATATAAACTATTTTTAACTTCTGTCTTCTTTGCCAATTTGCTGAGTGTGAGGCAAAACCTCAGGGATATTGTGATTTGAATTTTTCTTATTTATTGTTATTTATGTGGAATATTCTTTCATGTGTTCAATAAGAATTTGCAATTCTTCTTATAAGAACTGATTGTTTATATCTTTGCCCATTTATTTATTATGAAATGATTTTGGGCCTTACATATTTAGTTAGCTGACTAAATATTTTGGATGCCAAACCCTTATCCAAAAAAATGAGTACGAAGATTTGTTCCCAGTTGACTGCTTCCTTTCTTAGAGTATCTTCACTAATTTTGTTTGTGTAAATCCTTTTAAATTTCATATAATAATTTTTAAAAATCTTTTTATATTGCCATTACTTCTTACTTGGTTAAGAATAAATCTCTTACCCATAGCAGTGAAGGGTCTATGATCTACTACACCTTTTCTAATTTTTGGTAGTTTCTTTAATATTGAGGCTATGTATCCATTTTGAATTTATTGTATAATTTTGCAAAGAATTTGATCTAAACTTAGTTTCTGATAGACTGCTTTCTAGTTTTCTCAGTTCTTATCAAATAGTGAATATTTTCCTAACTAATTTATGTTTTGGGGGTTAACCAAACACTGGATTATTGGGTTCCATTATTTCTGATTCTCTCTTGTCTAGTCTTCCATTGTTGTACTTCTCTATTTTTTAAACAATACTAAATGGTTTTAATGAATGCTGCTTTAAATTATAGTTTGAGATTTGGAAGTGCTAGTCTCTCTTTATTCTTACCGGTTTTTCATCATTTCCTTTCATATCTAGATCTTTTATTACTCCAAATTAATGTTATTATTTTATCAAATTATATAAAGTATCCTTTTGATAGTTTAATTGGCATATCATTAAGATGAAAATTACCTTTGGTAGTACTGTCATTTTTATCATATTGGCATGGCCTTGCTAAAAGCACTGAATATTCCTCCCATGATTTAAGTTGTTTCTTTCTCTAAGGAGAATTTTATAATTGTATTTGTACAAATGTTGAGAGTAGTTTATGAATTTTTTGGTTATTTTGAATTTCAACTATTGCCTTTTGGATTCTGTTGTTATTATACAAAAATGCTGTTGATTTTTTTATGGACTTATTTTGTAGCCTGCAACTTTGCTGAAGTTATGAATTAATTGTTGGGCCAAAGTTATTACATTCATCTATTTTCTGATACTTAGTTTACAAATCTATACCAACAGACGGAAGTCTTATCCCAATAGCTTCACACAGTTATGGAATCACAGATTTGGGGAAAAAAAATCTCATTGAACAGTCGTCCTCATTTTACAGATATCAGTTGGAGACTGAAACAGCCCACACCACGGTGAGGTAACAAGCCCATTAAGGATAACAGCAGGTATTCTGGGGAGAAAATTCAATGGTAATAGAGGAAGGCATCAGAACTTATAAATATTATTTGAATTCTTTTAAACCTTTACTGACCTGGTATTAGGAGCCAAGACTCCTGGTTCCACTGAACAACAGCAAGGGATAGCCATGATGTTGATGTTCAGGAAATGACCCTGAATCTTCTGCCACTGGTTGTTATAGTCTAAAAGTCATGAAAAACAATTACTTCACTACTTTACTATAACAATATGTTGGCAATATCTTATTTAAATTTCACAGAGACCACTTTGGAACATACCAGATTCTGTTGTTCTATGTTCATTTCTAAAAAGAAAAATACATTGTGTGAAAGAAATTGGACATATTAAAATATATATTACATATATTATTAAATATATTTTATTTAATTAAATAAATAAAATGATTAAATAATAAATTCATTGATTAAATAAATTATTAAATATATTAATATAATATATTAAATTATATATTTAAAAGACTTTAAAAGAAACTAAATACTATATCCTTTTTCTAAGAATAGTTAACTTTATTTTTAAGTCAAAATGTATAAATAATTCAATAAGAGTCAAATCACAATGTATAGTAATAATATATTTGTTGATTGCAGGCATCATTGAAAAATAGAAAAGTATTATATAGAAGATGGTAGCCAGGTGATATAAGAATGCCCTTCGATCTCTTTTGGTAAATTATAGTCTTCTCATACTCTTAACTATGGGTGTCATTTTTTCTTCTGCCTCTACTTTTTTTTTTGGTGAACCCATTTGCTCCTAGTCCTTTATTTATCCAAATGATTTTCAAATCTATATATCTTACTTCTCTGTCTCCCATGAAAGCTAATAAAGATTTCCAAATATCTACTGAAGATCTCTACCTGTATACCATATCAACACCTAAAATACATTTCCAAAACCAATATATCCATCTTCTCCCCAACCTGCTCTTCTTCCCCAATTCCCTATTTCTGTTGATGATATCCTATTAGCATTCTAGACCTAAAATCTCAATCATCTTTGATTATTCCCTCTTCTTCACCATCTATATCTGATTAGTTGCCAAGTCTCTTAAATTATACCTTTACATCTTTCATATTAATCTGCTCATCTTTACTTCCATCTGCCTTCTCCCAAGTGAAATTCTTCCAAACATTTATGTGTGTATATGTGTGTGTGTGTGTGTGTATGTGTGTGTGTACATAATTTATTATAGCTCTATGGCTTTACACCTTATAGTGGAGCTAGGGGGTGTGGAATGACTATAGAACAAAAAGTACAAAAGAAATGTTAAATAATACTCTGTTTTGTCAAAAAAAAACCCCTATATTATTACCTCTCTTCCTCTTGAAACTGTATTTACTTACCTGACAACCTAATTTATGCCCACAATAGACTATAAACTCCCTGAGAAAAAAGACCATATTGTTTTTCTTTGTATATCCCCAGAGTCAAACACATAAGAGTGCTAAGTAACTGATTATAGGATTAAATCCTCTAAAGCAAACCATTTTGGATAATTATGTTTACCTAGAACATATGTATATATGTATGTGTGTAAAAATAACTATCAACATGTACTGTTCCAGGAGTTCAGGACAATGAAATTAACTTCTTACAAAGTATAGTTTGGTGAGGAGAAAAGATCCAAAATGCAGAGGGATCTCCCCACTGATGCTCCAAGCCTATCCTCATGATAACCTGAGTCCAGCCCCTTATGGGAGGGAAGACTAGGAAGTGAGTACCAATCCATTCATTCCTGGCCCATCTCCCTACTTCTGCCTCCCATCTCATTCTAAAATTGTTGTTTCTCATAAAAGAAAGTGAAAAATCCAAGTTACTTCCAGGAGCTGTTGGGGCCAGAGTCAAACCTGCCCTCAACTGCCTTTTCCTCACATTTCTTCAGGGAGGGAAGCAGCAGAGGGAGGGGCAGCATGATGCAAAGGGCAGAGGTCAGACTTTAGAGTAGGAAAGACCTAGATTCAAGATGACTTGATGCTCTAGACAGTCAAACTCAGTTGGGAAGATAAAGGTTCAAATATTGTGACATCCTGAATGTGTGACCTTAAGCAAGTCACTTAACTTTTCAAACAACCCAGGAAATTGTCTATGACTGAATCTTGCAGGCAGGTGTGACTCTGCAGTGGCTGAAGAAATTTCCTTATTAGCAGTTCCTGATACCAATCACAGGTCTAGCCAAATAATACATATACCTAAACACACACAGAGTTACATACCTACTGGCTTCCTGGAAGTCCTGAGAGCCTTTTGCAGGTAAAAATGATATTTCACAGTCCTCAGGTCTAAGAGATAATAAGTTTTATTATAGATTGTGTGGTGTTATGGGGATGTGAACATCTTTCTCATATATTGTACTATACTAAACACTGAACTCTAGAGAGCTAGGAAAAATGCTCACTTGAGGCGTGCCAGCGTCTTAATCATAGCAAAGTCTTTCCTTTGATTAGGTGGCATCCAACGATGTTTTTCTGCTGAAGCCAAAGTCCTTCCACCAAAGCCAAACATAGCTGAGAATCCAAAGCGAAGAAACTTGCCAGCACTACTAAATGTGCAGATGTCTACTGGTTGCATGTGCCCTGAAATATCAGCACAGTGAAATAACAAAGTAAAAGAAGTGAATTTCCACAAGCAAATAATAAATCTGGAGTACTATGTTTAATTAATTCAATGTAACAGCTATCTTGAGCTCCTCTGTACCATAATGAATGGTCTTTTCTTTTCTAGTTATATCTCCAATTAATGAAATCTCCACTGGGTTCTCCATCATAGTGCAAAGAGGCAGAGACTAAGGTAAAATACATATCTACTAATCCTGTGGTTCAGTGATGAGCATAGTATGGGTGGTGAGGCTGCAGAAGGCTAGAATGGCTTTATTTTATAGTATATTTGGTTTTCACTTATCTGAGTTATGTTGCCTTTCAGTTTTATGGTAAGAGTTCAATGTAATCCCACTTATCTGAGATTATATTTCCTTCCACTTCAAAAATAAATTCTGCTTGCACCTCAATGTATTAGTGTGTATACATATGTATATATATATATAATATATATATACATATATGTAAGAGTACACAAATACATCCCTGTCATCCTAAATAAATGTTAAAAACAATTCCATTCTTTTCGTGGCTTATCCCCTTTATATCTACTTTCTGAAGTAAAAACTTGAAAAAATAGTCCTAAATTTGATGTTTAACAATTTGTATTACTTGACATTTTTAAGAATAAAAAAAATTATTCTTGAGAGTCTTAGACATTGTGTTCAAGTCTCACAATTTTTGCTCTCATAACTGAAATATTGGGCAACTAGGTGGTGCAGTGGATAGATGGGAGCCTGAAGTCAGGAAGATTCATCTTCCTGGGTTCAAATCTGGCCTCATACACTTACTAGCTGGGTAACCTTGAGCAAGTCATTTAACACTGTTTAGCTTTGTTTCCTCATCTGTAAAATGAGCTGGAGAAGGAAATGGCAAATCACTCCAGTATCTTTGTCAAGAAAACCTCAAATGGAGTCACAGAGTCAGACATGACTGAAACAACTGAATAGTAAAAACTTAAGTACTATTATTTATATTACATAAAATAAAATATCCTTCTAAAACATGAAGCAATTCTTACCCATTATTATATGTAATGTTGCAGTCACTATGTGAGTGATTCCATAAAGTGAATGTGCCAGTACGTTAGTAGAACCTGCCAAATTGAGCAAAAGTTGATAATGAAAGAAAGAATTTAGAAAAAAATTTAAAATTACATATTAATAGTAATTTTTGGCCAGAAAAATAAGTATTTTTTCTACTCCCTCACCTAGTACCCCTGACACACACACACATTCACAAAGAAGCTTAGCAGAGGACCACTTTCATCTAGCAATGCACATTTGACAAATTCTCCTGTGAGTTTGTTATTACTTTTGAATAGTAACTTCTATCACAAATAGTCTGGATATCTTTAACATAAACCATATTTAACCTCAAAAGGCCTTATAAAAAGGTAGTTGAAATATTGCTGATACTAAAATCAGAGGTCAAATCAGTCTTTAAGCAAATCATCTAAGTCACCAAAGATAGGTAAAACTGTTATTTTAAAAACCAAAGCAAGACACTAGACCCTCCATTAGAAACACATTATGTACCTTTAGAAAAAACCCGTTTAACAATTAACCTTTTCCCACCTCTTAAATTACATGGTATTTGTATCTCTATTCAGCTACAGTTATATATGATCATTTGATTTTGGCCTTGCAATAAACAAATCAACAAATGAACATATTCAATTAACCATAACACTAAGCCTTTTTTTCACCATGGATAAAGCCTTTATCAACCCTTTTAGGACTAGGACCTCGGCTGACAGCAGGAGTGAGAAAATCAACAATTCCAAAGCTTTCCATTACAAGAAAGATTGGGTATGTGGACAATTTTGCTTATTGGGAAGGGTGGGAAAATCAAAAATGCCTAAGCTTTGAAAAATTATTAAAAGAGGGTCCAAACCCCAAGCTTCTTATCTCAGGGGCACAGATTTGGATTAGTACCTCAACCACCTCAGAGAATAAAAAACCCCATCATTTCCAGCCATTCATTACCACACCAAGAAAGGGAGAGCCACCAGTGCTTCCTGGGAAAGCTGATAAAAATCAACCAGAATTCAACAGAATGCCCCAAACTTATCTCCCTGTTACTGCTCCTGGCTCCTTTAACCCCATCTTCCTCAGGCTTACCCCCTCTAGAATATTTGCCTTGCTCTGCCCTCCTGTTACACTTTGATTTTTGGAATTTTTTTTCTATTCTTAACAAATTTCCTATTATACTAGATATGCTTTTCTCTTATACTCTTTCCATCTACTTGCCCTGATGGAAATCTGGCCAACTGTAAAGGACACTACATCACTGGCCACTCCCTCCAGTACCGGATGTACTTTCTTTCATGTTCCTGGATACACTAGACCTGAAAGAAGAGTAGATACATCACTTGGTCCTCACCACCATTTCTGTACCGTCCTTCTAGTACCACTCAGCAACCTGTTTATTTTCCATATTCTCTTCATACATTTATATCAACCTATTCAGTTCCTGGTTGATGTAATCTTATGTTCCCCTAAGTTTTTCATACATATATTGATATCACCCTCAAACATGTTAGCTTCCAAGTTCATCAACCTCCTTAATTTCCATCATCTGTAACTTTACTATCTCTCAGTTATACATGGAGATAGTTTTATGACTCAATCTAACACTATCTTCTACCTACAAATGCCTTGTGATCAAATTTGTATCTGAGAGGAAGTGGGTAAAGTGTTTTGCTAGTAATTTATGCACTGAAGCTTTTGAGCCAATAATTATGGATCTTATCTACCAGTATTCACTATATTTTTCCCAGTTTTACAGAGAAGCTAGAGTTTTAGGAACTTTACTTAATGTAACTTTTCTATCATTCATTGCATTTATGATGCATAAAGTAATTCTTGTTTCATCCAACATATTTTCTTTGTTGTAACCACATTAATGACCAGAAATCTCCAAACTCAGAAGTTCATCTCTCCTATAATTTCTTTGCTTCTTAAATCTCTGCAGTAAAGTTTCTGAAAGATTTTGAATTGTTTATTTTGTTCTTTGAATTTCTTTGACTTCTCTCATTGTCTTAACCTTTTGACTTTCACTTTTAATATTTGATTAATGCGAACTAGAATTCTGAAGATGCTTTTATTTTCTGGATTCCCTTCCACACATTTCCTTTTTATTGTTTTTAACTGGGTGAGATGACATTCACATCCTCTTCTGCATTCACCAGCTGGTTGTTAATGTTATCTTCTGATATCTTCCTGGGGTTCTTCAACAGATTCCTCAAGTTGCTTCAGCCAAGATGGTGCTTTTGGTTCTTGTCCATGATATTCCTTAATGGTTCCATCTCTCTTCCTATGGGTTTTACTATCGCAAATGCTACAATGTATAGTACAGTGGACTAGTCCTGAAATGTTCTTATACTTTCTGTCAAATATTGTGGAAGCATCCATTCACTCATAATGGTTATAACAAATGCCAAATTAAAAAAAAAAACTTTTAAAAATAGTCTATTAGGAGAATTCATACCATCAAACCTCAAAAATTCCAGTCTAAGTATGATTATTTCTTTTAAAAATATTTATGATCTCAGTATTGTTTTTGTCATCCATTGTATTTTTAGGTAAAATTTCTGGACAGATTGAGTTCATCTAATCTAGGCTCAGGGATTTAGTTGTTTCTTACAATTGCCTCGTGCTAGTCAGTAATATGTTATGTGATTTAGAATTAATATCATTGGGGGGAAAATCACTATATATCCCCCTGCCTATAACTGGTAAAAAGATATGTTTCCATTTTGATGATATAGCACATAACAAACATATTCCTATCTTCAGTTCATGTGATGAATACTTGCAATGGGCATGCTTTAATGGCCAGGGTCACCTACATTAAAGCATTTCCATCAAGAGAGAATGGAATTTCAGATTTATTCCAGTTATTTTGCTTTTTGTAATATGAGAATTTCCTTATTGATGCAAAATTTTTAAATAAAATACTAGCAAGCAGATTAAAGTAATATGTCACAAAGATTATATACTTTCACCAAGTAGAATTTATACCAGGAACTCAGGGTTATTGAATACTGGGAAAACTGTCAGCATAATTGACCATATCGATGAAAAACAATGAAAATAATCACATGTAAGATAATCACATGATTATCTCAATAGATATAGAAAAAGCTTTTGACAAAATACAACATTCATTTGTATCTTAAAAAAAATTCGAAAGCACAAGAATAAATGGACCTTTTCTTAAAATGATTAGTAGTATCTACGTAAAACCATCAGCAAGCATCAAGTGTAATGAGGAGAAAGTCTTCCCAATAAGATCAGGGATGAAGCAAGGATGTTCATTATCACTTCTGTTATTGAATATTGTATTAGAATGCTAAGACAAGAAAAGGATATGGAAGGAACTAGAATAGGCAAAGAGGAAACAAAACTATCACTCTTTGCAGATGATATGATGGTATGCTTACAGAATTCTAGACAATAAACTATAAAAAACCAGTTGACACAATGAAAAGCTTTAGCAAAGTTGCAGGATATAAAATAAATCCACATAAATCATTAGCATTTCTATAGACTAACAACAAAGTCCAGCATCAAGAGATACAATTTAAAAAAAAAACCCTTCTGTTTGATAAGGAAAAAAGAGATCCTGTTCAAAAGATTTTCAGAATGATTAATCAAGAAAAAGGACAAAAAAAGAGAGTTAATCAGTTAATAAGCATTTATTAAGTATCCGTTATGAGACAGACAATATGATAAGAACTAAAGATACAAAAAGAGGCAAAAGATAGTCCCTGGTGCAAAGAAATATATGCAAACAAGCAATATACAGGATAGATTAGAATTAATTAACAGAGAAAGGGAACTACAATTAAGAGGGGATAGGAAAGTCTTCCTGTAGAAAGTGGGATTTTAGTTGGGGCTTGAAAGAAGTGTGGGAGGTTAGGAGGCAGAGATGAAAAAGGAGAACATTCCACGCCTGGGCAACAGTGAGAGAAAATGCTTGGAGCCAAGAGATAAATTATATTGTTCATGGAAGAGCAAGGAGGCCAAATATCACTGTATATCAAAGCACATGGTCAGTAGTAAAGTGTAAGAAGATTGGAAAGGTAGATGGGGGTAGTCATGAAGGGCTTTAAACACCAAACAGAAATTCCTGGAGGTGGAAGGGGGTTTATGGAGGGGGAAGGTGACATGGTAGGGCCTGAGCATTAGGAAAATTAGTTTGGTGGCTGAATGGAGGATGAGCTGGGGAGATTTGAAACAGGTAGATCCACCAGCAGGCTACTGCAATAGTCCAGGCATGAGGTGGTAAGGACTTGCACCAAGGTGTTAGCAGTATCAGAAGAGACAAGAGAGTGTACTTGAGAGATGATGCAATGGTGAAATAGATGGGCCTTAGCAACAGATTGGACACGGGTCGGGGAGAGGGGATGGTGAGAGATACAGAAGAGTTAGGGATGACACCGAGGTCGTGAAGCTAAGGGCCTGGGAAGATGGTGGTGTCCTTGACAGTAACAGGAAAGTTTGGAAGGGTGGAGGACTTAGGGGGGATTAGTTTAGTTTTGGACATGTCATGTTTAAGATGTCTATGGAAATACAATTCAAAATGTCTGAAAGGCAACTAGAGATGTACAACCAGAGATCAGCAGAGAGGTTAGGGCAGACTAGGTAGATTTGAGATTCATAAGCAAAGATATGGCAATTAAATGCATGGGAGCTGATGAGATCCCCAAGTGAGATAGTATAAAGGGAGAAGAAAAGAGCCTTGTGGGACATCTATGGTTAAGGAACACGAACTGGATGAGGATCCAGCACAGGAGATTCAGGAGCAATGTGACAGGTAGGAGGAAAACCAGGAGTGACTGTTGTCCCAAAAACCTAGCAAGAAGAGAGTAGCAAGGGGGCAGCTAGGTGGCACAGTGGATAGAGCACCAGCCCTTAAGTCAGGGGGACCTGAGTTCAAATCCGGCCTCAGACCAAACACTTGACACGTACTAGCTGTGTGACCTTGGGCAAGTCACTTAACCTTGACTGCCTCACAAAAAAAAAAGAATATAAAGGAAGACAGGGTAATCAACAGCCAAAAGTTACAGAAAGGTCAAGAAGAATGAGGACTGAGAAATTGGATTTAGTGATTCAAAGATCATTGGTACCTGGAGAAAGCAAATTTGGTGGAATTATGAAGTTAGATGCCAGATTGTAAGAGGTTAAAAAGAGAATGAGAGGAGAAGAAGTGGAGGCACCTATTGTAGATGACCTTCTCAAGTTGTTTAGCCACAAAAGGGATTTAGTGTGGATGGAAGAATCAGGTAAGGGTTTTTTTGAGGATGAGCAAGACGGGTATGTTTATAGACAGCAAGAAAGGAACCAGCAGACCAGGAAGAGATTGAAGATAAGTGAAAGAATGGGGATGACAGAGGGGTGAATCTTTTGGAGCAGATGAGACAGAATGGGATCATTTGTGCAGGTAGAGAGGTTTAATACACAAGATATCAAATATGTACATGAATATGCATTGTATAGCATGCTAACTACAAATGTCATAAAATTGCTTTAAAATCATTCATTATAGGTTCCTATCCACGACAAGTTTCTCCAACATAAGATAAATTAATTTCTCTACTTGATAATATTAAAACAAGGAGACGCTGAGACTCTAAAAATTACTTCATTCAACCTCAGTCAAGTGATCTGTCATTGGCATGCAATATAATAACTATAATAATAACACCGGGAAGTTTTAATATTAATACCATTAGTACTATGGCCTGGGAGAATACCATTAATTGATATGGAACGGGAAAAATTTATTTTCAAAATATATAGCATCTCAAAGTAAGATTTGCATCCTGATTTATTTTCATCTAGCTGAACAGTGGAAATAAATAGGAAGATTTTTCCCCCAAAGGCCAACATTCTGAACAGAATCATACAATTACCAAATATTAGAGCTCAAAGAGACTGTTATCAAATGATTATCATCTTCACAATACCAACTTACAAGAACCTATTATGTGATGATATTGCTGAGTCATTCAAATCAACAAAAAATATAATAAATATCTACTAAATATAAGGCACTATACTGAGGCCCTAAGTTCAAACAAGCCGTAGTCTTTACCTACTCCTCAAGTAATATCCAGTCCAAATTAAAACATAAAGCTGGCCTAATGAGGAAGAAATTGATTTGTGGGTGTTCTGTAACAGTATAGCTGTGAAAGCAGACAACTCGTGATTACTGAGGAGTTAATTATCTAGGAGTGGATTATCCAGGCCTCTTGAATTATCCTTTGGCCTTCTGCTACCTGTCTTTTGACCATTCTCTAGCATATTAGCACCCCCCACTTGGGAATGAATGGGAGAAATAAAAGGAGATAAACAATCCATTATGTGTCCTGTTAGCAGATCTGGTAAAAGTTTTGGTGAAGGAGAGAATGAAACTATTAACAAAATGATTTTTTTTATTATCTATGGATTTCAATTATCCATGCTGTCCCTCTTTCTATTACCACAGATAATTACAAGTTGACTATAAAAACATTCCTGTAGAAAGGCTATTAAAAAGCAATAATGTAATGCTGTAATGAACAATGGAGAATGAAACACACCATGACCAAGGCAACAAAGACTGCTTATTCCTTCCATGTTATAAGGGAATGCTCCTGTGAATTATGACAGAGCACAGATCCTTAGTTAGCTTTTAAAGGATACCTTTGTAATTGTTCCTCAGTTCTGTAGCAAACACTCCTGGGGTTAAGGACGACCATGATATGCAGGCCAAAAATTAATTCACTTAATAATTTCTTTTTGTTCTAGTTGGCCTGTCCTCCAGTCCTTAAATATAGTCTTAAATCCTTGAAGAAGGGAATTCCACAAAGACAATGTACTCAATGACATGAAAATAGAGACAATGAACTTAATATATTGCAATAAAGTAACACAACCATCAACATGCATCAATATATTTCCTTCCTTAACTTACTTACGTAAAAGAGAACTGTCATGAATGGAAATTTTTTATGTGGGATATGTTTTGTGAAAATCTGTGTTTCACTATTTCTGACAGACATAACAAAACCATGACTAACCATTTTATACAGCCATGCTGACCTTTCAAGATGTTGACATATGAAATGCTCAAGTGAATTCTATATATCAAATTTAACCTCTCGATTCCTCAAACACTACTTTATTTGTAAAGAAGTCTATTCATTGAAAGGCAGCACTGCCCAATACACATAATAACAATGTAACACATTCTCAAAAGAAGCTATAAATGTTCTACTTCAAATTGAACATTTTAATTGGAATGAAAAGTTATTTTCCTGCCAACATTATCCTCTCTCTCTCTCCTTCTTCTCCCTCACCCCGAAAATGTGCCAAAGCAGAAGAGTAAGGACAAAAGTATCAGAGTTCATGTAAAGAATGATTGATGAAGGTACCAAGCAGAAATTGTGATAAAAAAAAATTGTCCTTGGAAGTGCAAGCACTTCTGCAGAACAATTAACTTAATTAACCAGACAACATGAATATTCATAAGACTGTTAATGTCTCCCACATCCAAACAGATAAATGTGATGTAATGACTTCCTAGTCAAGCATATCTAAAATTCTCATGAAAACTGTACCTACACTTTGGTTCTTTGCCTGAAATATCATAGAAATTAACAGTCCCTTGGCAATATTTTATTCTCCCCAAATTAATTAGAAAGCATGAATTTATTTAAATGAACTCCTTAAGACTATGTTGTTTTGTAGCCATCAGTCTGGGGATCAACCCTTGTTTTACAACAACTAGATGGGTTTTTTATCTTTATGTCCCTCTAGTTTTTTTCCTCAACCTGAATCTCTCTGTATAGTTCCTTAGTACCAGTTCCCATAGCAACAAACACCATTGCTAATGGCCAGGATTACAAATACAGGCTTCCCCACATCTGATCCATTTGATTCTGACCATAATTCAGCAGCTTAGTCTGCTGGCTCAGTAGAGTAATTTACTAAACACTCTCCCTCTGGGTGTCTCTCTCCAGGATGCAAATGACTTCAAAGGCAGACTGTCTCCTCATGTTCTGAAGCTTTCAAACTTCCTGCCTAGCACTTGTTATTCCTATTCTTTGCCTATCAAAGTAAGAAGTAGGACTTTAGTCCTCAAACAAATGTGTCCAGTAAATCATTTCCTATTCCCATTTGCTATAACCAGTTAGTTAGAACCTCTAACTGGTGCTCAGATGACATGCTGAAGCTTTTTAATGCTTCCTTCCCGATTATTTCAATGAAAATTCAACATGTACGCATATAGTATGGGTTTAAAAGAAGATTTGTTTTAAAACCTGTAACATCCACAAAGCTCAATTATCATATGGTGGTTTCCTTTTTAAAAACTGAGCTATTAAAAAAAGAAAGAAAGAAACATTCTCACTTAACTTATGCCTTGAGACTGCTGCCCACTTGATAAAAATGCATCCTTTTGGGTGCACCCATCCTTCTTATTTTTGATATATAACTGTTAACAAATTATCTCAGGAGTATAAATACTAATGAAGAGAAACAGTGACCCAAGCACGTCCAATTTGCATGGAGTGAAATGTTGGAGAGGTTCCATCTCATAACACTGCCATCGCATTCATAGCAACTAAAATGACCTGTGAAGGTCAAATTACTGGCCTAACATGCATTTGCTTCTTTGCAGCAGAGGTTGCCTCTCACGATATAATTTATCAGAGATGTTTTTGTAGGCACTGTAAAAGCTTCACAATGTTTCCTACCATTTTTCCTAAATAGTATTAAGGTATTTTTGAATAGATTCCATTTTAAAGTCTCAAAATACCTATGAACCAATAGTAAGGGATTGAAGTGATAATAAAATAAGTGGAATATTGATTTTAATACATTTTTCTATCAGGTGGTAAATTTAAATTCTGAGATTTTTTTAAGGCTTTTAGAAAATTACCCCTACATACGTATGTGTACATACATGTGTAAAAATATTAGGGAATATGCCATTACAAATGATTTTTAAGATGGAAAGTCAATATTCAATCAATCTCAACTCTTGGTTATTTATTTAAGAGGTAACCTGGGCTGCCTAAATTGTATAGCACAACAGATTAATTTCAGATAGATGCATAATTTGGTGAGTCTGCTGCCACTATTCTTACCTGCTGGTATTATCCCAAGAGGAAGTGGTGTTCTGACAGGTGTCAGGATGTAATTTGTGTCTATCCCAGCATCCATTTGGGCTCTAAGAAGTAAACCATGAGCCACCTCACTGGCAGATCCATCACCACCAACACAGATAACCCTATTTAAAAAGGAACAATTTAGAAGAACTAAGTATATGGTGAATATTCATAAAATTCAGATTTCAAAATGTTCAGTAAATTTTTCCTTGTGCTAAATTTTTCCTATGTTCATGTATTTAGCATGTATATGAATAGAGAATATAAAAGCATTGTACATGTAAATTTCATTTCCTAAACAAAACCTAAATAAGTTAAGTATAACAAACTGGCTAATATGCATGACAAATCTGAACATGTTAAAATCTTTGGCCTACATGAGCATTGTTTTTTATTCTATCAATAGTCAAAAGCATGTAATTCTCATTTTTCTCATGCTAATAAACTGTTATCAAAAATATGTTCAAATAACACCCACCAAGCCCATAAAACCCTACTAATTTTTAACAAATTACTAAGAACTCAATAGTCAGTGACAAGCATGTATAAATAAAGAAGCTTGGGGTTAGAGTATTGCTAATTATCATTAGTAGTAATTGAAACCAAATGCTAACTACCTCTCTTTGACATTAGTTTTAGATGACACTTTTTTAGTGTTTCTACACTTTAACACAAGTTAAGAGGCTAATTTTTCAAATATATAATAAATTCCATTCAACCCAGAACTATAATTATAAGAAAGTAGATGTAAAATAGATCTAATGATAATATCCCTGAAATATTTCTAAAATAGCCTAGAAAATGCAGAATAATCTTAGATATCAGTAGACTCTAAATATGTATTACAGAAGAGATTCTATGAGTTTATTGACCTAAATTACATGTTATAAGGCTACAATGGACAATAAAACTATATAGGGAGTGATTAGTGCCTTGTCTATCCTGCCTTCCCATTTCTAACTTTTCCTTACCTATCTAGATTATGTTTTAGCTTTTTGTCACCAGCCTTCCCAGTAAATCACTAGAGATTGATTACAAGTTCCAAGGGTTTTATTCTGTTTCTCCATATGCATGCGTTCTCCAGTTCTGGGCTTTATACCCCAACCTCTTAGAGAATCCTCTGAATCCTCCTAGGGAATCCTGGTTGATTTGTTCTTTCTTCCTTTATTGAGTTTTATGTGTCCTCTTTTGGATCAGAGCCTTTGGTCTCTAACTCAGGACAGGACAGGAATTCTTTATTCATGTACTATAATTTGAGCAATGAGATATTATTGTGGGATCTTGGTAGTCAATATGTGAGTGGTCAGTGGCCCTCAGAAAGCAATCTTGTACTAATGGATTAACCAGCAATTTTGCAGTCTGTAATGAGGCTTAGCTCACAGACTCCCTTAAAGCACTGTGAATCTGAGATCCTTCCATCTTCACATGACAATAACTTAGAGTAGGAAAGAGTAACCTAATTCCCATAATCTGGCTCTGCCACAGCACAGAATTCATGTCCCTCGGCCCATATGAACTACGTTCTCAGGTAGCAAAAGAACCAGTGGATTTGATGGCTGAACCACTACTGAAATAGGAAAGTTTATGGAGAACTAGACAGGTATTGGGATGAAATGTTCTAATTGGCAAAAATGGTTAAAGAACAAGATATAGAAACTAGATGTTAGAGAGCTTAACTTTAATTCCCAGGGAAATTCTAGAATAGATCATCAAAGCAATGAACATCCAGAAAAGGAAGTGGTGAGACAGTATAGCTTCACCAAGAACAGGAAGTTTTGACAGAGCTCCAAAGAGTTTGCCTGAAACCACCATTTAAGTTATATGTAAATGATGCTGCAGCACCAGCGTCTAAGGCACTGACAAAGTTCAGATATAAAAGGATTTCACTCCATCAATCAACAAACATTTATTAAGAACCTACTATATGCATTTACTGAGCACCTACAGTGCTGTACACTATGCTAGACACTGAAGATACAAAGACAAAAAAAAAATGAACCAGTCCTTGCATTCAAGAAACTTATAAACAGAACTTCTGAGACCATTCCAGTCTACCTAAAATGGTCTTTGGGACAGGAAGTATGAGCCATTCAAAGCAATATTTAGCTTTGATAGTGTACTGATAATATACAGTATAATGAACTTGAATTCAAATGTTGCTTCTAACTTATAATTCAGAACTAAGTCTGTGTGTGATTTCATGAAAAAAATACATTGTTATGATACTATGTGGGCTTTAACTCATGTACTAGAGTTGGTCTATACCTACTGAGATATGGTTGTGGTTTCATGTCTAGATGGCCAAAATATCAGGGTGTCAGGGAGATCTGAGATCAGATTCTGTCTCATATATATTAAATATGTGACTTTGAGCAAGTCATTTGACCTCAGTGCTCCCAGACAACTCTTTAAGATTATAAACTGCAAAATCTTTTTCAAGGGAGGAATTTTCCATATGGGTAGATAGATCCAAACCAAAAAAAAGGTGTTTGTTTTTTTAATTTACCTTACTAACAACAGTGCTGTGGAATAAAAAGTTAATGAGCTATGCCAACAAATGACTAGTCATTAACATTTGCACTACCCTTGCACAAGTGTAGGAAATGCACTTATTTGTTCACTACTGAACATTGTACCACAGTGATAAATCACCAGCAAAGGAAGAACACATTCAAAAAAAGAGCTTGCTTTAATCATCCAGATATTTGAATGCTACACCACGGTACAATACTTTAGTGCCAGCAGCCATTTACAAGTGGGTACTTTTTCCACTGTTTCCAGGGTAGGTAATTAAAATTCCCCCCCCCTGCTGTGGACATAAACCAGAGTGTTTTTGTCTAGAAATGCACTGCTGAGACACAATGTCTATTTTCTTTCTTTAAAGAGCAATAAGTCAGTTTTTAAAAACATTGCTATTTATATTTTCTTCTGAAAAAGAAAATGTGATTACTTCACCTTCAGAGACCTAAACTTTTCATTAATAAATTGTTGGGCTTCTGCTTTTAGTTAAAAAAAAATACCAAGTGGAAATTCTGCTGACTTTAGGAGGTAGTACAGTTGTCATAGCTAATACACAGAGTTCAGGTGTATTAGTGAGATAATTCTAGATTAGTCATACTGTCTGGTTAATATTGTAAAGAATATGGGTGGAAAAAACCTTAAGCAGATTGTTTCACTTCAGTACCTAGTAAAGACTTGAAGTTTTTTAAAAATCATTTTAAAATAGTAAAAATTAATTTTTCCATATGCTGACTTATAAATTACAATTTTAAAAGAACATAGTGTTAGTATTTTGTCTTCTTTTAAAACTACTTCCTATTAATACTTCATAGATAGGAAGTCCCTAGGAGCATTAGCCATAAATCTGGAAATACTTGCTTGTCAGGGAAGGTTTCTATTACAAACTAATTGTCCTTAGTAGTAACATGTTTGTCACATTACTTTGGAAACATAATCCAGTTGCTAAGTTGTTTTAATTTAAGTAATACATTCAGAAACATTACAATGTAAGCCCCTTAAGAACAGAAATTGTTTTACTTTTCTATTTGTGTCTCCAGAGCTTTGTATATATGTGTTTAATAAATGCTACATTTATTCATTCATATCCTATCTATCATATGATACTGCCTTAAACACAATTTACAGAGATAGTTTACTTTTTCTTACCTAGTATGAAGTTGGTTGTTTAATGCCAATGGGTATCCAGGGTTTGGTGGATGGAGTGAGTGATTATGGATAATCTTGGTTATGCAAATGGGCCAGCAGCCAATGCTATGATCCGTCTGAGCAACTTTCATGTGGTGTTTGTTGGTTTGTTTGCTCATTTTTGTTTTGCAAGGCAATGGGGGTTAAGTGACTTGCCCAGGGTCACAAAGATAGCACGTGTCAAGTATCTGAGGCTAGATTAGAACTCAGGTCCTCCTGACTCCAGGGCCAGTGCTCTATCAGCTGTGCCACCTATCTGCCCCTCATGCTTTTCTATTAACAGTAATAGACTGCTTAATTTGGCTAAGACCACCTTTCTTTTTATGATTAAACAACAATAACAAAAATATATTCTGTGTCACCTGTCACAAAATTTTGAATACCAAATAGGTACTTCTATATAGGAGAATCAGTTCCATCCAGTTGAAAATAGTATCTCCTTCCTCTATTCTCTGACATGGAGGAACTTTTATATGTTATTCTAATAAACCACTGTCAGTGGATGAATGGCACTTATGAGAAGGTGCATCAGTGTATTCCTGTAATTTTTATTGATTTAAAGTAATTTTGCTGAACATTCTGTGCCTCATGGCAGAAAGGACTGATGAAGAGTTTTAATTCAGGATTTGACTGAATGAATCTGCAATGTTTCATATATGTCTCTCCAAAGAATCTGGTGAGGCTATATAAACTTCTACCCTACATAGATCTTTCAAGGCCTAAATCAAAGGCTTTCTCCTCCATGAAGCCTTACCTGGATCTAGTTGAGATGGTTCCTTCTGTCTATTAAGTTTTCATAGCACCTTACCTATATCTTTTTATGTATTTTATATTCTATCATCTATTCATTGCTTTTGCACATTTTATTTCATCTGATAGATGGAAAGCTCTTTGAGAGAAGAGATAGAATATTTACTGAATTACAGAATTAAGGAATCTTAGTATTGTAAAGAACCTTGGAGGTCAAGTGCTCCAAACAGCAGATGAATAATAATCCTCTATATATTTCTATTAGCCAAATGTCAAGCCTTTCCCTGAAGACCTCTAGTGAGGAGAATGAGGTCATACTGAACTTGTAGACCCAAAAAGCTCTCCCATTTTTTCAAACAGCTGTCTAACCATACTGCTCCCATCCTATGCTTGTGAACATGATTTTCTGAAATCAAGTTTAAGACTTTAGATTTATACTGTTGAATTGCATCTTATTAGATTTAGTCTAATATTCCTGATGGGTGAGATCTTTTTGAATCCTGACTCTGTCATTCACTGTGTCAGCTATACATCCTAGCTTTGTGACATCTTCAGATATAACTGACAATCATGCCACTTTATCCAAGTTACTGATAAAAATGTAAAACTGCACAGTGTTATCTAACAAAGTAACAGCACAGATTCTAGGGCAAATCTCTCAAACTAAAATTTTAAATTAATGACTACACTTTGGATTCAGTCATTCAACAGTTCCAAATCCATTTAACTTCAGTAATATTTATCCAATATGATACCACCTGATCTACTAAATTATCATGAAAGCCATGACCATATTTTAGGCAAAAAAAGCAAAGTATCCACAGCATTACTAGTCTAGTAATCTTGCAAAAAGGAAATGAGGTTGGTCTGGCTTGACTTGTTTTTGGTGAAGGCACAGTGACTACTTATGATCTCCATTTCCTTCCTAAATGTTTCTTTACCATTTAGTGAATGACATTCTAGAAATTTTGGCAGGGAATCAAAGGTAAGCTTAATTCTCTACAGTTTTCCTTTTATGAAGATCAAAACATTTGCCTTTCTCCTGTTTTATCCCACTCTCCTCTTCTCTATAACCCTCCTGCCATTTCTAACTGTATCTCGGCAATAATATCCACCAGTCCTCTCATCATCTTGGGAATTGGTTCATCTGACACTCATCAAGGACAACTAAAAGGTCTCTTACCATTTATTGATTTATCTTGGGTTTCAACTCTCTATTAGCCATTTCTGTGTTTTTTCCTTCTAAGATCAAAGATCATTTTCCTCAGCAAAGAAAACTGAAGAAAAGGAAGGGTTAAATAGCTCTGTCTTCTCTCCTTTGCCAATATTAATCATTCCATCCACTGGGATTGCAGTTCTATCCGTTTCCTTGATCTTTTGTCTTTCTCCAACATAGCTTAAAACTACACTTCTTTTTGTTGTCATTAACTCTCCTTGCTAAACTCAGGTCATTCTGAGGTTATTGCCACTATTACGTGACTGGCATAATTTTGTATTTGTCCTACAAGTCCAGCCTTTGCTTCCATATTAGGATCACAGGATTATAGGATCACAGACTTACAGCTGGAATCATAGGCCTCATAGGACATCTATTCCAACCCCCACTTTTCCAGGTGAAGAAACTGAGACTCAAGGAGGTTAGATAACTTCCCCAAGTTCACTTTAGGTAATATTAGGGGCATGATACAAACCCAGATTCTCTGAATACAGAGTCTCTGTTCTTTTCACTGTACTGTACTGTCTCCCTGAGTCTTCTTTTTTTTTTTTTGTTTGGTGAGGACAATTGGGGTTAAGTGACTTGCCCAGAGTCACACAGCTAGTGAGTGTTATGTGTCTGAGGCCAGATTTGAACTCAAGTCCTCCTGACTGCAAGGCCAGTGCTCTACCCACTGCACCACCAAGCTGCCCCCTGAGTCTTTTAAAAATTCAAACTCATCAAATAGTTTCCTGAGGTCATTAATGAATGTTTGTACAGCACTTTAAGGCTTGCAATGTACTTTACATATGTTATCATATTTGATCTTCATAACTCTGTGAAGTGAGGTGCTATTATTATTTCATTTTACAGATGAGGAAATTGAAGCTCAGAGAGGTTAAATGACCTTGTCAAACAGCTGTTAAGTGTCTGAGGCAGGATTCAAAATGAGGACTTCCTGTTTCTAAGTCCAATGCCCTGTCCATGATGCCACCTACTTGCTCATAAAATTTGTGCTGCCATATCAGTCTCTAGATATCTCTATGACTTCTTTCCCTTCCTCACTGGAATGTTTCTATGTGTCTTCAGAATTTCATTCTTGAGAGCTTACAACTTTCCCTGAGTACCACTAGAGAATTTTGGTCCATTGGACCCTATGTATCCTTTTTCCGAAGCTTCTGAAATCTGTTCTGTCCATCTATAATGAAAATACTAACTATGATCATGTTGCCTCTTTTGTCACAAACTCTAAGGTAAAATAGTGTGGCCAAACTAGCTAAACACTATGACTGCTATAATGAGTTTCATAATTCGCATGGTGGCTGCTGTGATTCTTCCTATAATGTATTAAGTAAATGTTAGTTATTTAGTAATTTTATAACTCCTGGTGCCCTCCTTCGTCTGAAAATGTAAATGAACTGACATTACCTTGTAGAAAATGTACACAAGCATATACACATTATTAATTTCCTGCTGGCTTCATATGTTGACATGAATCACTAAACAAAAAGCCCTGAGTAAATATTAGCCTGTTTACTATAACTATAGAATTTTAAAATTTAGAAACTTGTTCAGGAAAGTTGAGTTAATCAGAAATTTGAGTCATAAGTAAACCTAATGTCACAATGTCACCTTTGCTCTTTTTTAGGGGGGAGAGAGGGAACACAAGGTCTGCCACCTGTGCTAGAGATGAGCTCCTGGGCTATGTCAATATTTCACAGGGTCCATTTAAGGCCAGTAATAAACCCCAATGTCTATGAGAACAGTTCTAATGAATCAGTCATCAGGTAAGTCAGACTCTTCCCTTTCCTCTTCTCCCTACTTTTCCTCCCTTCCCTCTAAAGAGTTTCAATGCTTTAAATGTGGAGCAGTTGTATCCTCGGAGAAGGATACAATTTTGTCCTCTGTGAACAACCTCATATCTAGTACTTTGCAAGACGGTTATTGATTTCCCCCCACCTTTTTCCTGGGTGTGACATTATTTCACCTTTCAAGCCAAGGATTCTGTATACCTTTTCCAATCCTTTATCTTTATTTTTGCACTAAAACTTGTCTTACAGATTTGGTTTTGTTTTGAGGTAACATTTAATTCTCTATGATGATTTGGAGAGATATACTAGCCACTTTACCCTCTTTTCCAGGAGAAAGACCAGTCTGTAATTTAAGAGTAGATAACAATTACTTGGCCATGGCATAAAAGCAAACTGCTCAATCCATGACAGTCCTGACAAAACCCTCACTACTTTCCAAGCTTTCTGTTACTAAGCAGTATTAGCTCTTTTGGCTAACTTTCCTGGAGAATTCTTCTCACCTAGTTAGCACCCTCCTGTCACCTGCTAACCCTGACAGCTGTGCCCAACTTCCTTTCCCCTGTCTTAGCAATGTTATTCTCAGGTTTTACTCTAATTTTTCTTCTTAATTGGTCTCCAGCTCTGCTTCTCTTCCTTGCAGTTCTCTTTGGTTCTTATGTCCGAGTCCTGTATTCTTCCCAACAATCCCAGCCAGATGTTAGATACTATTCATTACAACTTAGGTGTCCCCCAAGACAAAGTCCGTGACTTTCTCTTTCTGTACCTTCTTTCTTGGAAAGTTCATCAGCACCTATGTGTTCAAGGATCCTTTTTAGGCAGATGTTTGTCTGTACAGCTAGTCCTAATCTCACTTCTGAACCCATCCTGCATTATTAACTAACTGCTGTGTATCTTCACCTGATTTCCTGTAGGTATCTTAAAGTCCACACACATAAAGCATAACATGATCTCCTTGAGAGCAGGGGCTTTTTCATTTTTTTTCATTTTTTGTCTCTTCATAACCAACTCTTAGCATAGGGCCTGACAAATAATGGGCATTTAATAAATGCTTACAGATGATTTGTTAATCATATTTTCCTTAAATCCTATCCCTCCTCTAAACTTCTCTAGTTCTACAGAGGATACACTGTGCTTCCAGTTATCAATATAAAGCTTTTCCAGATCTCCCCCAGAGCTATGGGTTTAGAATCAGGAAGACCAGGGTTCAAATATGGCCATTTAGCAACTGTGTAACCTGAGCATGTCACTTAATTCCAGTCTGTCTCATTTTTCTCATTTGTAAAATGGGGATAATAATAGCAAGTATCTCCTAAGGCTGTTGTGAGGCTCAAACAAGATAATATTTGTAAAGTGCCTTTTAAAACTTTAAGTGCCATATAAATCCTAGCTATTATTATAATTATTTCTTTAAAATAACTTTGAATTGCTTTATGTGTATGTTTTTATATGTGTGTATACATATATGTCTCATATAGATGTGTGTATATATATATATATGTATATATGTGTGTATGTGTATAAAATGCAGACCTTTTGACAAAGGAATATGCAAGAAAATTTTCTGCTCTCTTCTTGCTTTGATTACCAGTCACAAAGAAACAGACCCTGAAGAACTGCAAGGCAAAATAATCTGTGAAACATCTATCAATTTACAAAAGCCAAAATTCATGCAAAAAAAGGGAGGGACTGTAGTCAAAATGCATATAACTTCTATATTTTAAAGAAACACACTGATACTAAATGCACGAATGTCTCTCTATGCAATCCATTAAAAATAGTGTACTGAGTTCATGTCAAATGAAACTTAACAACTTCATTCTCTTAAAAGTTATTTGAGAATATTTGCTATTTTATCCAAATATTCTTTTCCATCAATTTTTATAATACTCATTGTCATAAATGACATTTTTGAAGTACTTTATTTTTTGATTCATTGAAGTATCAGATAGCAAAAAGTAATTAATGTATAATCCATAAATGCACCACGTGTTTTTATATGTTGTTTTCATCTATTCATTTACTTTTGGTTTCACTCTTCATCTGTTAAGATTCTCCTTAAGATTTTTATTTTCCTCTAATTATTATTTCTAATTCCTTGGAAGCACAATAAAATATTATTTTTCATTATTTTCTCTCATAAATCAATTTCAAATAGAAGAGTTTAAAAATGACATTACATTAAGTTAATCACTCCCAGTATTACAACTTCTTACATAGGACACAAACAAGACAAAATTTACTGGCTGTTTAAATGTGATATCAGAGTTTGAGCAAAATGAAAGGAAAGGAAAAATATTATATTGATGGGGTTTATCAGATTAAGATACATATGCTGCAGATTTTGAATGATTATAAGCACTAAATAAATCAAGATACTTCAAGATGATGAAAATTAAAAATCAATGCAAATGAATTCAGTTCAAGAGGAACAATTATTTAAGTATTTTTGTGGGAAATAATTAAATACTTTTATTCACTCTGTCCACAACCAATAACATCATCTTGTCTCCTAAGTTAGATCATCATCCTGTCCTCCCTGTCTCTGTTAATGGCTTCACCATCCTTAGTACACAGACAAAGCTCCTAAGAGAATTATCTTTGATTTCTTCCCTCTTTTGCCTCTACAACCAATCTGTTGCCCAATCCTACAGACTCTACCTCCACAATGGATTTTTGCATTCATTCCTTTCTTTTCATTTTCACAATCACAATTCAAGTCCTCCTTACTTATTTTGAGGGGGTTTTATTTAAGAATTTCATTTTAACTTCTATATACCTAGTAGAATTGAAAAAGAAAAATGTAAATGAAATTGCAAGTCTCTGCTATGCAAAGCTTGTTTTTTTTTTCAAATGTATAATAAATTCAACATCCTCAAAACCTCTTGCTTTGGCTTTCCTTGAACAGTATTGTTCTGGGGCAGCTAGGTGGCACAGTGAATACAGCACTATCCCTGGAGTCAGGAGGACCTGAGTTCAAATCCAGCCTCAGACACATAACACTCACTAGCTGTGTGACTCTGAGCAAGTCACTTAACCCCAATTGCCTCACCAAAAAAAAAACAAAAAACAAAAAACAAAATAAAACAAAAAAATGAAAATAGTATTATTCCACTCCAGTCTTTCCAACACACAACCAGCTACTAGAGTAATCTTCTTCGAGGACAGTTGTGATCATGTCACCCTCTGGTTCAGAAACTTTCCAATCCCCTCCTCTAGTGCCCACAGGACAGAAAAACAAAAAGACTAAACTTTTGAGCATGATATTCAAGATTCTTAATCATATGGTTGCAACCTAACTTTTTAGACTTATTTCTTACCACTCCTGTCATGCTCCATGTTCTCCAGTTACACTGGGATATCTATTATTTCCCAGACCTACCCAGTGCTTTTCTGCCTACAGCCCTTTGCTTTTTTCCCCTTAATTCACAAAGCTTTTTAACACATCATCTTATTTGATATTTGCTGTGAGGTAAATGCTACTAATACAGAGGAGGAAACATGCTTAGAGAAATTAAATGACTTGCTCAGGGTCACATACTCAGAAAACATCTCAGGCAGGATCAGAAATCTGGTCTTCCTGATGCCAATTCCATCCATCATGCCACTCTATTACTCAAAGAGATAAGCACTAAGGCCTTACTAGAGACCTAAAAAAGTTAAGTAACTTGCTGGTAGCCACAAACCAAGAGTCTGAGTCATATTTGAATACTCAAGCTCTTGAACAGCACTCTATCCACACTATACTATATCGCCTCTATGGCAAAAATTATAAACACGTAATTACATGTTCTGTCACTATATGGGGTAGGGAATTGGATTACATGCATGAGGAAGCCCCCATGCCTTTGTCATATTGTTCTTTCTACTCAGAATGGCTTCTCCCTCTTCAAATCATACCCCTGCCTCACCATCATCTCTCCTTGTCAAAATATTCACTATTCTTCAAGGTCCAGCTCTGAACAGATTCACTCAAGGTCAAATATGATAACCACATTAAAATACTGTGAGAGCACAGAGGGAGGTTATATTATTATATTATATTACTTTTATATTTATTTTTTATTTTAGCTGTGTGAATTTGTTTTTTCCTAACATAAAGTACCTAGAGCAGGACCATCTTTTGCCTTTCTTTGCATCCTCAGTACTTAGCATAGTACCTGGCACTGTGTGGGAGCTTACTATAAATTTCTTAACTGACTAATATGAGAGGTAGATCACATACTCCCACCCACCATACCTTGGAAATCCATTGGCAATAAACAACCAAGCTTGTAGCTTATAGGGCCACTGTGTACAGCATCATGAGAAAAAAAAAACACTTTGTTTTCCTACTTCTAAATGCTAAATCCCCCTTACCAATAGCTCTAGATTTCTAGAAAACCCTTTTTCACCCTTAAATAAGTCCTATCATTTCACTGTAATAGGAAAATGCTTGTTAGGAAACTCTACCTATATAAATTGGCACCTGCACTGTAATTTATAGTATTAGATTGTTGCCAGGGGAAATGAAAGGTTAATTAAGAGACTTGTCCATGGTCACAAAGTCAGTATGTGTCCCAGGTGAGACTTGAACCAAGTCTCTCTGACTTGAGGCTTGGTCTCGTTCCATTATGCCATGGACCCTTTCTTGGGCAAGAGTAAATGGTTCAATAATCATTATATAAATAAGCATGATTCTCGATTTAAATATTCAAAAGTCAAAGCTCCAAAATATTCTATAATAAAAAGAATCATTTATTATATGTAAAATAACATAACCTACCCATCAAATTCTTGAAGTTCACATTCCTTTAGCAGTGACAGAGCATGTCCTTTATATTCTGTTACTATTTAAAAAACACATGAAAATATTTTTAAAATTAAAATTAAATGTATTTAACACCATTTAACTTGGTCTGGCACAATGTTAAGATAAACATATGGTAAAGCAATAAAACAAAATTTATTCCTGAATACATTTTAATCATGGGAAAATACTCTCTGGGATTTCCTTGTTTTATAGTTTTATAAAAAATATCATTCTATATTGATTCAACTAAAGAAATCATTTGGTGTTACCCCAAACCTAGCATCTTTCTAATTTACCTTGTTGTTAGCCCACTTAGTGTACCCTAAATTAAGAAGTGTTTACTTTATATCTAATAAAATTAACACCAGTAGTATTTAAAAACAAGGCATGTTTAGTTGGCAACTAACAGAAAATATCAAATTATGTTGGTGGTTCTTAAATGAATAATTTAGCTGAATTTTTCATATAAGATTAACATACTAAAGAAAAATGTATGTATCTGGAACTGATTGAAGCTGAATGAGGAAATGGAAAATAAAGCCAAATACCAGTAACAATAGGTTCTAATGCAAGGAGGAGGAGGAGGGTGATGATGGTGGTGCAGTGTCTGTAGCCTCTAGAGGAAATGAATCTGTCACTCTACATTGCTGTGCCTGTGGTTGTTGATGCCCTATGTAATATTGTAAATGCCAGTAAAGACACGATAAACTGGCATACTGCAGATGGCACAAAACATCATAACCACATTTAGCATTTTCCAGGGCAGCTTTGCCAGAAGAGACAGCCCAGCTGTATCCACCCATCAAAGATTTCTGCTGACTGACATGACACTTGCAGATGGATTTTTTGTGTAAGAATGTGCATCATTATATGCAAGATTACATGAATCTTTCATGCCTGTCTGTCCCTGGTGCCAGCATGGTTCAAGTTTTTCCCACAATGTTTTTAGATATTGTTAAAAATTATTAGTCTTGGTGTCTAAAAGAATCATTCTGTATCCACCAGTGCTGCAATGTAATTCTCCCATGGCTTATTCAAGTAACATTGACACATAGAAGAGACTTTCTAAATTAAAATCTATAAGAATAAAACCAAAGTGATATTAACTAGTTTTATCATTTAATATTAATAACATTTGAAGGCTACTTTAAATAAGCAAGATAATATTTATCATTAATTTACATTCACATGTAAATCACCTTAAATGCATACTATCAGAATATAATTCAATATGACTAGTGCATTTCCATATTTGAAATAACAAAATACCATACATAACTACAAGCCAAAAGTACAAGGCAGGGCATCATGAAGAAATGTGCAATGATACTCAAGTTGCTATTTCCCCACAAAAGCTTTCTTTTACTAACAATTCAATCTTCTGAAATCCATTAAAAAAATTAACTTCAAAAGTTGCAGAGTGGAGACGGTATTTAAAATAAGGGGGAAAGATCTCAATGCAAACTATTCTGTTTTCTTTCTTCATTCTTTCAGGTAAAATTTTAATTCCATGAAGATTAGAACTTTGCCAAATTCAACAGAACAGTTTAGAAAGTTACTATACTCTTGATTACTGTAAATGTATTTTTTTTCTTAGTGAGGCAATTGGGGTTAAGTGACTTGCCCAAGGTCACACAGCTAGTACATGTCAAGTGTTTGGTCTGAGGCCAGATTTGAACTCAAATCCTCCTGACTTCAGGGCCGGTGCTCTATCCACTGTACCACCTAGCTGCCCCTGTAAATTTTTTTTTTAATTCAATCATCAGCCTAGAATTCACAGACATGCAAAAGCAAACACATACCAAATTTTCACAGTTAACATATCCCAAATTTCATTTGGGTCAAGAAAACCTGGTCCATTGGGAAAAATTCTCTGAGAACTACCTCTCCTACAAGACAGTGCATCATCTTCACAGTGTGGTGATGTCACCCCTCACATCTTCTAATTGGATGGGTACATTTCCAGTATGCCCAGTTTTAAGAAAGAATAGAGTCACTTGGGGCATGGTAAAAGGTAAAATTATGAGAGCTGAAGAGGAGAGCCTGTAGCAAAATTTTAAAAATGAAGAGACATGGAGAGATGCAGAGAGAAGCTTCTTTTCTGGTTCCTGGGAAGTTCATGGCACTACCCAGAAGACAATCTGGAGAGTATGACAGATATCACTAGATAACTGATAGATAGCTGAGATAAGCCTACAGCTAGAACTTCAGCACTCTGACAGAGAGGGAAGTGATCAATAGAGCTAGTTGGCAGTTGTTTGGTGTATCTACTGAAAATCTTTGATCCTTGACACAATTCTGTTATTTAATGCATTATTATCTTTTGATTAAATTCCATTTTGCATTGAAGTTGTGTTATTGGGTTTTAGCAGGCATACTGATTCACTGGATTGTGGGTTGATCACTATGGATTTGAATAAATAATAAGTATATGAATATACGTGTGTATGTGAGAGAGAAAGAGAGGGGGAGAGACAGAAAGAGATAGAGGGAAAGAGAGAAAAAAACAGTATCAGAAAGCTAGGAAGTTCTGAGGAGTTCCAGCCGCATGGAGACCTAAGAAGGGCCCATAATCTGTTTCTGGCTTCTCTGTTATTTTCTTTTTATCAAGTTAAGACTGAGTATTAAGTCAAGCTAAGGTTACCTCCCTTTGTATTACAAGCATACATTTAATGTTTTTTGCTTTCATCCTCCAAATCTTTTTTAAAAGACTATATCTGACTACAAAGCTTCCCAGTGAAAATTCCTAAATATCAGACTAGCTTACTCAAGTGATGACATATTGTTGTGTCACAAAATGCCACTGACATTTTGTTGTTTATTTCTGAAGTGATATTGTGGAACCGTCACTGTATCCTGCCTATCTGATGGAGGCTAAATAGCCACCATGGCAAAAAGAACTGATGCTCAGGAATGAGACTTGACATTCACTGGACATTTTTGGTTTTGGTGAAACCTATTGATTGTAATGGTAATGCCATTCTGTGAACTCTGAGAGAATAAAGAGACAAAGTAATGGAGATAAAGCAGTAGCTTTATTATGCATACAGTCTTATACAGTGGAACATTATAACATCCCCAAAGATAAAACTTTCAATAACAAATGGAACTCTTAGGAACTAGTTATTAACTCTGACATTTCTCTACTCTTTGCCATTCCTGACCAAGAAATAATGAAAACATTTAAAGGATTTCTGCCAAAAGGAGTGATTTAGAATGAAGTAAAATTTCTGCTATAGATTTGGGCAACACAATCCTCAGTAGCTCATGATTCAGTACAAACATCACTCTCAATAGAGCCCTGGCATCCACACCTTCATTAGCAACTGATGACCCTGTGACAATAACTTGTTATTACTGCAAGGGACACAAAATGGGAAATCACATTTCTATTCAAAAGGACATCCCCATCCAAGAAGAGAGGATGAGTCCTTTGTATTCTTTGTAGGACATGCCACCAAAGTAATGCAAAAGTGTCAGAGGATTAATACAGAAAAGGTCAGAAAGTTAATGAAATACCCAAGAGGTATTGTAAGTCAAGTTGAAAGTCTGCACTTTCCACCAGTTTGTATGCTATCAGTGGATGTAAATCTTGTGAAACTGGTTCATTCCTTCCTGAACTTCCCCATTTATCCTTGGCTAACTGATAGCAGGGGCAAATGCATGATTAAGCACCATATAAGACATGAGTCTAAAGGAGAAGGAATTCAATTAAAACACAAGAGCAAGATGAATATCACCAAACTGAGTCAACACACAATAATTACATTTACATTACCACCACCATCACCATCACCACCACCACCATCACCACCATTTGATAAGGAACTGAGGAAACTTTGAGAAGGAAAGGGATTTGAGATTATAGGACATCAGAGTTGGGAGGGACCTCATTTGATGGATTGAGGGCCAGACAAGGGATGTGACTTACCCAAGGTTACATATGTAGAAAGTAGCTCAGCCAGGCTTTGACCCAGGGTCTTGGGTCCCAAATTTAGCACCTTTTCCATTATGTCATTCTAGGCTATGATGCTGCGGCACCCAAGGAGCCCTTCTCCCTCTACTCGGCTTGGGACAAATTGGGAATTGAGGGAGAGGACTGGTTGTGGCTGGTTCAGAATTCCATGTTGAAAGTTCCTATTTCATTAGTGCTTTTGATCTCATATGACCTCTTAAAAAAACAAAACATGAAGCATCCCAAGGTCATGGTATTAGTGCTCCTGTCATGGTTAGATGGACATTTTGGCAGCACTGAGAGTATGCAGGATATCTAATTACAGTCCTTTGATACTATTCAACATGAAAGAGAGAAGGCCTCCAAATATTATGACATTTGAAAAGGCTACTCCAGAAAGTGGTGATAAAAGGAATGAGGCCTATAAATCTTAGCAGAATATCAGACTGATGAGCATGGGCAGGGAGTTAACATATTATGAGTTCTCATGGAAAAAGATGGCCTTCATCTATTCAGTAGGTTCCTACCAGTTTAAACATATGGGCTGATGAATTTAGGAGGCATCCACTACTTTTTTAGTAGTCATGGAAATAGTAGCTTGTGACATGAATTGTCTGGAGCTGTTGATACATCTGGATGATCTCATCATTTATGTAAAATCACTAGAAGAGCATGAGGAAAGGCTATACAAAGTGTTGGATCAGCTAGTAGCCAGCATTCTAAAGTTGTAAATTGACAAGCGCTGATTCTTTAGAGCCTCTGAAAATTATGTCAATCATGTGGTCCTTCAGAGTGAAAAATGAGCAATGACCAGAGAAAACAGAAGCACTTGACACCTGGCCTTATTCAAAGAATTTCTGGGAGCTAAAGACTTTTCTACAATTATATGGCTACTATTAAAATTTTGAGAAGAAATATGTAATAATCACTAAGTCACTCATTAACCTTTCTCAATGGTCATGAAGAAGCAAAGGCAGAAGGACAAAAAGGGATAATCTGTTTTGAAAGCCCTAAAATCATTCAGAGATTGCTGTAATGAGGAACATGAGCAAACAGCTTTTAAGGATTCATCAAATACTTCATACATGCACCACTGTTGGATTTTTCAAGACCTCTTGTGTGTTACACATTGATACATGATTGGAGAGCTTAAAAGCAGTTTTATACCAAGAAAGAGATGGCCATCAGAAGCCAACTATATTCATCATTAGAAGACAACATCATCCTACCTATAGCCTTAAGTACTTGACTTTGAAATGAGTGATAGCTAGTAAGTTCTGAGATGGCACATGGATGTTGATTTTAAGTTTGGATGGACAATCCATGGATTTACATTATGATAAGTCTTAAGTTGACTACTGCTTGAAAGAGATATGAGTAGTTCAGAGATATGTAACCAACTATGAGTTCAGGATGAATTATCAATCAAGAAAGGCTAATAGTGATGCAGGTGGACAGTCCCATAGAACCCACATCTTCAAATTCATGGTGATAACCACAGAAGGAAAAGAAGGCAATCTGTGACATTCAGAGAGGCAAGCTATTAACATAAGAAAGTCAACTTGAAAGTCTGCACTTTCCACCAGTTTGTATGCTATCAGTGGATGTAAATCTTGTGGAACTGGTTCATTCCTTCCTGAACTTCCCCATTTGTCCTTGGTTAACTGATAGCAGGGGCAAATGCATGATCAAGCACCATATAAGACATGAGTCTAAAGGAGAAGGAATTCAATTAAAACACAAGAGCAAGATGAATATCACCAAACTGAGTCAACAAGCAAGCATTCTCGGGACTTGCACCTCCCCAAATCCAGTTACAAGTTTGCTTCTCTCTAGCTCCACAATGTCTGTGAGTTTCCAAATCCATGGGCTAGACTTTAGAAAGAAAGAAGAAAAAAAGGATAAAAAACCAGACCAATGTCTACTCTATCACAGTTATGAATAGCAAAGATCACCTCCTCTTAGCTCGGCCAGAAAGTGAGATATATTCATTGTGGGAAAATATCATACTCTTTAAGCATATAGGTCATGGACAGCAACTCAGATGATCTGGAATCACCAACATTTCAGCCAATAAATTTGCTAGATGTTGTAAATCAAAAGCAACTGAATGACCTACATGATCTCAAAGCAACTGAAAGAATACACGTTCTTCAAATGATCTGGAGAGCTTAGACTTTGCACATGGATAAACTATATTTCAGCTCCTAACAGTTTCTGCAGCAGAAAATTACATAACACATGAAATAGTGAAGATAGTATGTCTCTTAGAATATGCTCTTGTAAGAAAGTCTTATATGAAGAGTAAGTTGGACTCAGCTTTGGCAGTAAGAACTTTCCACCTTTTGTTGTGTTTAAAATTTTTTTTTCACACTGGAAGCTATGGAAACAAACATGAGGTAGTAGTTGATGCTTGAAAACTTAATAGGAGACTGGAAATTTTATGATCAAATAATGCAGGATGAACTTAATTCCAGAAGTATAAAATTGCGGATGAAGTCATTGATATTGTTAATCAATAAAGGACCATATACATGTTATCAGCTGTTTAGATAAATCCCAGGCATATCTTGGGAGAAGACATAATACCTGAAGAAGGCTAAGCCTTGAAAAATTCCCAAGGACAATGATAATGTATGGAATAATGTATAATGCAGCACCTGGAACATTCTCAGATTGTAAAAAGAAATGGAGAATTTTTTGCAAAAACCATAGTCTGAAGAGGCACAACATGCTCAGCTTGGGGTTATTTTTCAGATTAAGTAAAAATGATCTATCACAATGTAACTATCAAGGCAACATTTATATGACATACTGTATTTAAAAGTTTATGGTTTTCTCAGGATGGATCTCCTATATAAGACCACGTATGGGTTATTACTATCAGAGGACCCATGGCTTCTGAGCACAAAAATTATTAGTGACATATAGATGTAGCGAAATGTTTTACACAGCCCCCTTCTCTTTCCAAAGTAATTTCCCAATTACCTTTTAATGTTAGGAATGTTATGCATTATCCCAAAGTTCTTTCTTTACAGAAATGCTTTAATTATAAATTTAATAACAATGAACAAAAATAATCACCTTATCTCCTCCTCTTGGCTTCCTTCAAAATTCAGCTCAAATTTTATTTTCTTCAGGAGGACTCCCCATTGCCCCTACCATTTTCCCTGCTATTACTGTCCATCTACTCTGTATATATCTTGTATGAGCACAGTGACTTACATGCTGTCTTTCTCTTTAGAATCTGTGCTTCTTTGAGGGCAAGAACAATGCTTTTTTTCCCCTTTCTTAGTATCTTCACAGCTTAGCACAATGCCTGGCACTTTGTAGATGCTTTGTAAATGCTTGTTGAATGACCCACTTCAAACGGCTTTTTTTATAATTTCTCTTTCAATATTGGCACTGTAATCTAGGGAGTGTTGGTTTCTCTTGGTGCTCTAGTCTAGGGAACACTGCTGATTTCTCAGGTACTACAGAGGAAGACTCTCAGTATATCTCTCTCCTCCTACCTGCCCCCTCTATTGTTCTCTGTCTCACACATTTTCCTCCTCAGTTCTTACAACTTAATATTTTACCACCACCACCACTCTCCCCATGAGATTCCCACCTTAAGAAACAAAACAAAACAAAACTGCGTCACTGGACGGTCACGCTATAAAACTCATTCAGATCCTTCTGGAAGATGTAATCCACAAACAATTTACACCATGAGCAATACTACTCAGCCCAAAGTGTGTGAACATGGATCCCTTTGTGCAGCCCTGCCAGAGAGTGGAAATGAGTTGGGAAGCAGGAGCTAAGTGTATTAGGGTTTAGTCTTCTCTACTGGTAATTTATCAAGTTGTTACCTTTAGAGTTCTTGGTGTCTTAGCCTGTGATGACAGCTGCAATTGCTTTACCTGTTCCAAATAACTCTTATTTTCAGAGAGTTTTAATTGGCTGGGAGAATTGGAGGAGAATTGGAGGAAAATGTATAGTCCTCCATCTTCCTGGTCATGTGATACAGAAGTCCAATCCCACTATGTCCATCTGTTTCACTGATGTTTAGGTTCAGGTGTGCAGGTTACGTTATTTTTGGGTTGCATCTTGAGCTCCTTTGCCTTTTGGAATATCTGATTCCACTCCCTTCTGCAGTTTCTGGTGGGTGCAGTTTTATGCTCTCAGGAATCCATAGGCTTCTGTGTTTCATCAGGTTCTAGTTCAATTTGCTTTGTGTCGCAATATTTTTAGAGATGTTTGTAGTATTCCAAATATCTTACTCCTCATCTTCCATTCTACTTTTTGTGACTTCCCTGTTGACATATGTTTATGCTCTGAGTTTCCTAACTAAATTTTTTTCCTTCTGAGATCTTTGATGGTTTCAATCTTTTTTTCCTTATATTCCTATCACTCCATTTCAGAATCTTCACCTCCTCCCTTTTGATCCTGTTTACCTGCAGGGCTGGACCTCAAAGTTGTCTCAGTCTCCTCCTGCATTGGGGAATTTACTTTTCACCAGCCTCATTCCCTGTCTCAAGTAATGTCTAGGGGGACAAGACTGGCCACAACTGTATGCCAGTCATCTTTTTTTTTCAACTGAACCCTGTACCTTAGCTTCTTGCTCCAGTTTCTTCCTTATTCTCTGGATAGGCTGAGTCAATGTCTGCTCCGTTTTTATGCTTAAGGAAGGTTGGAATAGATGTCCAAGGTAGAGTTTCTGTAGCCTTAAAGTTTCCTAACCTAAGAGCCCATCCATGGAGAGCAAGGGTCTCTTCTCCTCCTATTCTTCAGCACCCTGGTTGGGCAGAATTGACATATGTTGCTTCATGCAATAGATGTTGGGGAAAGAGCAGGTATGGAGATAGTAACAGGAAGGAAATATCTGACTGAGCCAAGTCTGTAGGTGATTCCAACAGCCTGTTGGAGCATGGGAACTCATGGCAGAGACAGAAGGGAGGAATCAAGCATTTATAAGAACCTGCTCTGAGCTAGACACTTTACAAATATTATCTTATATGATCTTCCAATAACCCTGTGAGATAGGTACTATTATGATTAACCTTCTATAGTTGACGAATTTGAGACAGTCAGATATCAAGTGATTTGCTCAAGGTCACACAGATGATAAGTGTCCAAGGTCAGATTTGATTTCAAGACTTACTGAATCTAGGCCTGGTGCTCTATCCACAGCACCACTTAACTTCCTATTTGAGGCTAAGTTATAGTTGTGAGGCTCACAGAACAATTAAAATGATGATGATGATGATGATAATGATGATGATAATGATAACTAGAATTTATATAGCACTTTAAGGTTTGGAAAGTGCTTTATGTATATTGCCTATGAGACAAATGCTATTATTATCCCCATTTTACAGATAAGGAAACTGAGGCCCACAGAAGATAAGTGACTGCCCTGGGTCACCCAACCAGGAAGTGTCTGAAGCAGGATTCAAACTCAGTTCCCAAATCCCACCTCAAACACTTAGATCTCCTATTGCCTAACAAACAAAGCATAAGAAATCCTGATCCTGGGTTGCCCTTTCTCTACATTCTGGGTCCAACCTACTTTCCAATGTTATCTCACAGTATTCCCTTTTATATATGAGATATTTTAGCCAAATTGAACATCTCTGCTCATCTCCATGACTGGAGTGGGTTCCAAGTCCCATGTTTGTCTGCTGAAACCTTGTTGCTCTCTGGAACCTCAAATCTGCCACTTTCACCATAAGATCTTTACTGACTGTCCCAGAGTCAAGTAACCTCTCCCTTATCAAATTTCTCCTAGCACATTGCCTTAGCCCTCTTCTTTGAATTTAGCATGCTCTGCCTCATATTCTACTTATTTACCTTTTTTTTCTTCTTGTTAGCTTGTGACATCTTTGAAAATAGTTTGGTTTTCTGCCTTCTATCCTTGTATCCCAAGTACCTAACCAGTGCTTGTACATAGCAGTTATTCCACTTTTGTTAAATTGAATTGGAAAAATTCTCAAAATGTTGTGAATTAGTCAAAAGCACCTAAGTCAGTTAGTTGTCTTCTTCAATACCACATATATTAAATGAGTAGCAATGTATATTCTGTCATTTTTCAGCCTCTTTCAGTAAATTGTTTTTTGTTGTTATTGTTTAGTCATTTCAGTCATGTCTGGCTCTTCATGGCCCCATTTAGGTTTTCCTGGAAAATATGGTGAAGCAGTCTGCCATTTCCTTCTTCAGATCATTTTACAGATGAGGAAACTGTGACAAACAGGGTTAAGTGACTTGACCAGGATCACACAGCATCCCATATATCTAAGATGTTCTTCCTTATGACTAAAAATATCTCCTCTAATTTAATTTCAACATATTTTCTTTTAATTTATTTAATATCTATTCAGCAAATTTTTTATTGAGAATCTACTAACCTGAAGCCATCTTGTCAGTGGAAAAGGTAGGGGAGATGGTCTAAATAAAGCTGGCATGGCTGGAGCACACTGAGAAGCACTCCTCTACTCAGACCATCATCTCTACCCCCTCTTACCCTCTATATTCTGTTCATGGGTCCCTTGGCTCTGATGAGTTTTCTTACCTTATCTTTCTGGGTGGGCAGCTAGGTGGTACAATGGATAAAGTGTCGGGCCTGGAGTCAAGAAGACTCATCTTCCTAAGTTCAAATTTGGTCTCAAACATTTACTAGCTGTGTGACCCTGGGCAAGTCACTTAACCTGTTTGCCTCAGTTTTCTCATCTGTAGAAGAGCTGGAGAAGGAAATGGCAAACCGCTCCAGTATCTTTGCCAAGAAAACCCCAAATGGGGTAATAAAGAGTCAGATATGACTGAAATGACTGAACAACAATCTTGCTGGGGCCCAGGCTCCCACATCAATTTTCTGGACATTCCATGTCATACTGCCTTGTTTTCTAGCTTCCATGACTGGCATATAAGCTCCCTTAGGGCAAATAATACCTTGCTTGCTTGTACTTATATCCAAAGCATTTAGCACAATGTCTTGCACATAATAAGCTCCTAAAAATGGTCAATCTATCTATCTATTATAATGCAAAACTCTGTAGTAGTACTGTAAATAATACAAAGATAGATAAAACATGACCTTTGGCCTCAAGAAACTTAGGGTGTAGTAGGTTAGGTTTTATATGGACATAAGTAAATACTATCTTATTAATTATAAAATGATAGCTATAGTGCAAACCATTATAATGCAAGTGTTAAGAACTACAATTCTCCTGTGATCATAATTAATGACTCACATATGTAATATTTTATGCTTACAAAAGTCTTTCCTCACAACATCTCCAACAGTAGGTATTGCAATTTTTACCCCCTGTTTTATAGAAGTGGGAAGTGAAAGCACAAGGTTAAGTGTTTTATAGAGGGACATCATTAGCTAGTATTTCAGTGGGGACTTGAACTCCGATATCATTTTTTTAAGACCTCTGCTTTGTCTACTAATCTATACACCCTTAAAAGGTAATCCTGTCTAATTTAGCTTCAAACTGTTTGTAACTGTTCAGTTTAGGGAAATATGCTACAATTTATAACACATTCAAACATGTTAAGGCACCATTATAGTTGAATAACAATTTTTTGTGACTTTCTACTGTAATAATTTGCCCTTTGCCCATTGCTTAGCTAAGTAAGCCTGACCTTTTAACATTTATTCATAAGATCTATTTTTTCTCAACTCCTATCAAGGTCATTACCTGTTTATAGAGTTATATTCTAAACCATTGTTATAAAGATATTGTTATAAAAATCTTCCCTACTATTAAAAATTCTTAGTGTAAAAGTTGACAAAACTTCCTTTAGTAATCTGTTACAGATTTAACAACACAAAGTTTTTTTCTTATTTTCTAATATAAATACCTCCTGAAGCAATCTAAACCCATCTTGTCTTTCCCATTCTCAGTGGATGGGAAAAAGAGCTGCTGTTTTTTTTTCCTCCCCATCATCCATGCAGTATCATACCATGTGGAGATTATTAATAAGTTCCCCTTCAGCCTTCACTTCTTCAGGCTGGATAGCTCTGGTTCTTTTAGCCATTTCTAATGAGGTTAACCTATCTAATAACTGCTCAATTCTGTTGCTCTGCTCCTATCTTTCAAATTCCCTACTTTTAACGCATATAGCCAGAATGAATATAACACTCAAATAAACAGCTGACCATTATGGAAGAAGCTGACCATTATGTGGTAGAAGAATTACACAATTCTTATTTGTACTACTTCTTATATTCTTATATCATACTACAGTCTTACTAAAATTTGTCCTTTGGTATATAATGGCTAATGAAATCTTTCTCATCGACACTAGTGCAAAGTCAGTCTTGTCTTATCTTGATTTTGGAGAGTTTGTTTTTCTTTGATATGTGTCTTCTACTACCCTGCTACCCCACTGTTTATTATTTCTCATTTTCAAAGTTCTCTTCACTAATCTGCAAAGGAGCTCCTCAATTTTACCTATGATGGCTGACTTATTAGAGCCATCAAGGAAGGGATGATTTGCTTTTGTCCCACCTAGACTATACATGGAACTTTCAAGACTGTTTTGTCTACTTATGATTTCAGACTTGCACAATATTAACTCCCCACTTCTTCATCTGTAACTTATGTCATCTTAGAGTTGGTAATTACCATATAAGGGAATACTGAACAGTCATATGTGTATTTTGGCATAAAGAAGATTTCAGTTAAGTACGATGCTATGTCTTATAAAGGAAATGGCTTAAGAGGCATTGAAAGTTTTCAAGAACAAAATTCCAAAAAAAAATTATCAAAATATTATATCACACATGACTTTTAGGTTTTTAAAATACTATACTTAACAATAATCATTTTGAGGTATGAGTAAGATTATATCCCTTTTACAGATGAGTAAACCAAGTCAAAAAGGTTAAGTGATGTGCTTTGAATCATATAAATAGGGAGTGGCAGAAGTGGAGATTAGAATCCAGGTCTCCTGATTCCAAGCCTAGCACTCTTTCTTCTATACCTCATCATAAATAATCTCAGTAAGGAAGGAAAGGAGGAGGTATCTGAAGATACCAGGGTGGCTGGATAGAGAGTTCTCTGCTAAAAGAGTAGGGAGAGAAATATAACCAAAGATAAATAATAATGAATGGCAATGAACTGTAATGACAGCATGAGAAAAGATAAAGCTCAGGATGAGTTTGAAGATTGTAAAAAATGCTAATGATAATTAAATAGGTTTTTGAAAAAATATGTTTAGAGGTTGAACAACCAAGGACAGGCTGCTGCTTGAAGATAGTTTACTATTAGATGACAGAGAGAGAGAAAACAATTACTGCATTCATATTTGACTTAGATCTCTTTTAAACATAATTATCTTGAGACTGGAAATTGAAGCCCCTGGAGTGTATTGGATAAGGGAGTAATGTGATCAGACCTGAACTTTAGGAAAATCACTTTGGCAATTGATTGGAACATGGAGAAAGGAGATACTTGAAACAAGGAGAACAATTATGAGGCTGTTGAAATAACCTATCCAGATAAAAGGTGATGAGAGCATGAACTACAATCACATGAATAGAGAGGAGACAATGCAAACAATTTTGTGGAGGCTGAAAAGACAAGATTTGAGAACTGATTGAATATGTGGGGTTGGGGAGAGTCTGGGAATCCCCTCCAAACTGTTCCATTGCTCTGGTCTGGGGCTAACCTAGGCTAGTGTCCTGGTAGTTTAATTTTGATACTGGAAAAAATGAGACACTTTCTGATCATTCAGAAATTACCTAAAAGAGGTTTGTGTGGTCATAGCAGAAGAAGACATTCAAAAAAGATAAGCATCAAGGACACTTTAAGATTATGAGCAAAGTGACCCATCATCCAAGCATCAGAGTGACCTTTGCATTCCTCCTGTGCTTCTTTGTACTCAGGCAATAAGGAAGTGAAGTCAATGGTCTGATCCTTTTTTCTCAATATCTTTTAAGGAAAATCCAGCCTAACTTGCATTGGTTGAGGGTTTAGAATTTGTTTCTATCATTTAGGAACACTCAAAACAAGAAGAGGGAAGGTAGGGTTCTTACTCGCAGGTTACCATCCCAGAAAACAAAGTCCTCCAAGAGTTCCTGCTACAGCCCAAAGGTAACATGGGGTACAGAGGATAGGTATTCTCGAAGGGAAATTTTCCCAATGACACCTGCACAGTTTTCATTGTGAATGTTTGAATAATGGTTAAGTTATAATGGCCCTGAGGCCCAGGGGAGAAGCAAGGAATTTTGGATGTTACATAGCAGAGAGAAGAAGAAATATCTGGAGGAAGGCGTCAGGGCATATAGTAGATGTGATCATTTTGGAGACAAACACTACAATTGGCTACCTCTGAGAGGATAGAATTTGATCCATTTTATCCTTCTCCTCTTGGTTGATCATAAATCTCTTGGAATCAGACCACATTTCCCTGAGAGTTAGGTCAAGGCCCCCCACTTGGAGGTCTGCTGCTTCAGGCATCTGACTGATGCAGATTCATGGAATCTCAGAATTTCAGAGTTGGAAGAGACAAACTTAGATGCCTAGTCCAGCTCATACCTGAAAAAGATTTCTTTCTATAATGCTTCTATCATACATACTTTGCATAAGGACATCCAATGCAAAAGAGGCCATTTTACTTTTAAATAGATCTAGTTTGGAAGTTTGTTTTTCCTTTCTTCAAATTATATATAAATATTTTTAAAAATTTTTTCTGTAATTCATAGTCCTGCTCACTTGGGACAAGTCAAACAGATCTAATCCATCTTCCAAATAACATCCCTCAAAATACTTAAGGTCAGCAGAGCCAAGATGGTAGAATAAAGGAAAGGACTTGCCAAAGCTCTCCCAAATTACCCTCCATGCAACTTTAAAATAATTTCTCAAAACAAATTATGAAGTAGCAGAACCATCAAAAGGATGCAGCAATATAATTTTCCACTCCAAGACAAAGTAGAAGGTTGGCAGGAAAGGTCTATCTCATTGGGATGAGGCCATGCCCTGGCAAGCCAGAAGCAGGATGTAATCAGCAAACCAACAGCAGGCCTTGGGGGAGACTAAATCAGTGGTGGTGCCTTCTGGAGCTCTCAGCCCACAGCCAGTAAGGTGGTCAGACAACTGGTTAGAAGGAGATAACAGAAGACTCTTTGCTAGCATTTGGTGAAGGACTCTGTTGCATTGCCCATATGAGGATCCAAGATGCAGACCTGAATCACAGTCCCAGGGAAAGAAGGAACACACACAGTAGAGCTCACAGATAGAGGGCAACAGGGACCCTGGTCACAGTTCCAGAGTAAAAAATGGTACTTGAGGTTGTTCACAGACTATAGCACAGGCCAGGAGAACAGTAATCACATGTCTCCTTAGATCATTACCACCTTGGAAGAATCAAAGACTTACAGACCCCCAGAACTAGCTCTGAAAACAGCAGCCCCCCCCCCAAAAAAAACCTTGAAGCTTGGGACAGTGCCTTTTCCATCCCAGGAGCAGAACCCAACTGTAACATAAATTTGGAGATCAAGAAGCAGACAGGAAAAATGAGAAACCAACAAAGAACCCGACCATAGAAAATTACTATGGTGACAGGGAAGGTCAAAACAGAAACCCAGAAGAAGACAACAGTGTCAAAATGGCTACCTGAAAAGCCTCAAAGAAAAATGTGAATTGTTCTCAGACCCCAAAATATTTACTAGAAGAGCTCATAAAGGATTTTAAAAATCAAATAAGAGAGGTAGAGCAAAAAATGGAAAAAGAAATGAGTAATTCCAGACAATCATGGGGGAAAAAAGAGTCAATAGTTTGGTAAAGTTAGCACAAAAAATGGAAAAGGAGATACAAAAATTCACTAAAGAAAACAATTCCTTAAAAAGTACAATTGGACAAAAGGAAAAGGAGGTATAAAAGCTCTCTGAAGAAAATAATTTCATAAAAATTAGAATTGAGCAAGTAGAAACTAATGACTCCATGAGACATCAAGAAACAATAAAACAAAATAAAAAGAATGAAAAAATAGAAGAAAATGTGAACTATTTCATTGGAAAAAACTGATCAAGGAGAGGTAATTTAAGAATTACTGGACTACCTGAAAGCCATGATAAAAAAGAGCCTAGACATCATATTTTAAGAAATTATTAAGGCAAACTCTCTTGATATTCTAAAACCAGAAGGTAAAACAGAAATTGAAAGAATCCACCATCACCTCCTGAGAGAGATCTGAAATTGAAAACTCCCAGGAATATTATAGCCAAAGCTTCCAGATCAAACAGAAAATACTGCAAGCAGCCACAAAGAAAGAATTCAAATATCAAGGTGTCACAGTCAGGATAACACAGGATTTAGCAGCTTCTAACATTAAAGGATCAGAGGGCTTGGAACATGATATTCTGGAGGGCAAAGGGTCTATGATTACAACCAAGATCCATTGATCCAATGAAACAGAGTATGATCCTTGGGAGGAGGGGGATGAGGTGAGCATTTAATGAAATAGAGGACTTTCAAGCATTCCTGATGAAAAGTCCAGAACTGAACAGAAAATCTGATTTTTAAATACAAGACTCAAAAGAAGCATAAAAAAGATAAAAAAGAAATAAAAATCATTCAATAAAGTTAGACTGTTTACATTTCTACATGTAAAGATAACACTTGTATCTCCTAAAAACATTATCATTATTAGGGCAGTTACAAGGCATATACATAGGCCATAGGAATGAGTTGTCTGATAAAAGCAGTGGAAAAAGTGGGAAGGTAGAGGTAGAATGGGGAAAATTATCTCACATAAAATAGGCATGAAAGAAAGGGCTTTTACAGCTTCAACTGAAAAAAGTAGGAGCAACAATCCTGATCTCAGACAAAGCAAAAGCAAAAATAGATCTAATTATAAGAGATAAGCAAGGAAACTACATGTTGCTAAAAGGTACCATAGACAATGAAACAATATCAATACTAAACATATATGCACCAAAGGGTACAGCATCCAAATGCTTAAAGGAGAAGTTAAACGTGTTAAAGCAGGAAATAAACAATGAAACTATCTAGTGGTGGCCCTCAACTTTTCCCTATCAGAACTAGATAAATCTAACCAAAAAATAAACAAGAAGATAAGGAGATAAATAGAATTTATTGAAAGCTGGATATAATAGACCTGCGGAGAAAACTTAATGGGAATGGGAAGATATACCTTTTTCTTAGTGGTACATGGCACCTACACAAAAATTGACCATAAGGGAACACACGCAAAACCAAATGCAGAAAAGTAGGAATATTAAATGTATCCTTTTCAGCTCATAATAAAATAAAAATTACAATCCATAAAGGGCCAAAGAAAGGTGAATTAAAAATTAACAGGAAACTAAATAATCTAATTCTAAAGAATGAGGGAATCAAAGGGCAAATCATGGAAAAACTCAATAATTTCACTAAAGAGAATGACAACAATGAGACAACATACGAAAATTTTTTGGGATGCAGGCAAAGCAGTAGTTAGGAGAAAAATTATATTTCTAAATGCTTACATCAATAAAATAGAGAAAGAGCAGATCAATGAAATGGGCATGCAACTGAAAAACAAACAAGAAAAAGAACAAATTATAAATACCCAGTTATCAAAAGGTAAATCCTGAAAAATCAAAGGAGAGATTAATAAAATTGAAAGTAAGAAAACCATTTAGTTAAAAAAAATTAGCATCTGGCTTTATGAAAAAATCAATAAAACAGATGAACCATTGGTTCATTTCATTTTACAAAAAAGAAAAAAGAAAACCAAATTACCAGTATCAAAAATGCAACCAATGAAGAGGAAATTAAAGCAATTATTAGGAGCTTTTTTTTGCCCAGTTATATGCCAAAAAAACTGACAATCTAAGTGAAATAGGTGAATATTTACAAAATATAAATTATTCAGATTAACACAAGAGAAAATAGAATACTTAAATAACACCATCTTAGAAAAAGAAAATAAACAAATCATCAATGAATTCCCTAAGAAAAAAATCCCCCAGACCAGTTGAATTCACAAGTGAATTCTACCCAACTTTTTTTTTCTTTTATAGGCTTTATTTGTAATCATCCCTTAATAATGAATTGCAACAGATTATTTTATAGTACGATAGTAGATCAAGGGTTATAAAGGATCTCAGAAGTCAGCTAGTCCAACTCCTTCATTGTTATAGTTGTATAGTCCCTTTCCTGAAAAACAGTTTCTTAACCTTTCTGTGGGTCCTAGACCCCTTTGACAGGCTGGTGAAACCCATAGACCTCTTACCAGAACTACTTTTTTGTGAATAGTATTTTATTTTTTTCTAATTACATGTAAAGATAGTTTTCAACATTTTTTTTTTAGGCAATTGGGGTTAAGTGACTTGCCCAGGGTCACACAGCTAGTAAGTGTCAAGTGTTTGGTCTGAGACCAGATTTGAACTCAGGTCCTCTTGACTTTAGGGCCAGTGCTATATCCACTGCGCCACCTAGCTGCCCCCCAACATTTATTTTTATAAGATTTTGAGTTCCAAATTTTTTCTTCCCTTCCTCTCTTTCATCATCCCTCCCCAAGATGGCAAGCAATCTGATATTTTCTACATGTACAATCATGTAATCATATTTCCACATTAGTCATGTTGTAAAAGAAGAAACAGAACAAGAGGGAAAATATACAAATAAACAAAAAAGTGAAAAGAGTATGCTTCATTCTGCATTCAGATTACCTAGTTCTTCTCTGGATGTGGATAGCATTTTCCATCATGACTCTCTGGAATTGTCTTGGATCATTGTATGGCTGAGAAGAGATAAGTCAATCATAATTGATCATGACACAATGTTGCTATTACTGTGTATAATGTTCTCCTGGTTCTGCTCACTTCACTCAGAATCAGTTCACATCTTTCCAGGTTTTCTGAAATCCACTTGCTCATCATTTCTTGTAGCACAACAGTATTCCATTACATTCATATACCAGAACTTGTTCAGCTATTTCCCAATTGATGGGCATTTCCTTAATTTCCAATTCTTTGCCACCACAAAAAAAGAGCTGCTATAAATATTTTTGTATATGTAGGTCCTTTTCTCTTTTTTATAACCTCTTTAGAATAGAGACCTAGTAGTGGTATGCTTTTTGGGCACAGATCCAAATTGTTCTCCAGAATGGTTAGATCAGTTCACAACTCTACCAACAATGCATTAATGTTCAATTTTCCAACATCTCCAATTATTTATCATTTTAATGATTTTCCTTTTCTGTCATATCAGCCAATCTGATAGATGTAAGGTAGTACCTCAGAATAGATTTAATTTGCATTTCTATAATTAATAATGATTTAGAGCATTTTTTCATATGACTACAGATAGCTTTAATTTCTTCATCTGAAAACTACCTGTTCATATCCTTTGACCATTTATCAATTGGGCGATGACTTATATTCTTAAAAATTTGATTCAGTTCTCTCTATATTTTAGAAATGAGGACTTTATCTGAAACATTTGCTGTAAAAATTGGTTCCCATCTTTCTGCTTTCCTTTTAATGTTGTTTGCATTGGTTTTGTTTGTGCATCTTTTTAATTTAATGTAATCAAAATTATTCATTTTGCATTTCATAATGTTCTCCATCTCTTGTAAGTCATAAATTCTTCTCTTCTCCATAGATCTGACAGGCAAACTATTCCTTGCTCTTCTAACTTATGGTATCACCTTTATGTCTAAATCACGTGCACATTTTGATCTTATCTTGGTATACAGTGTGAGATGTTGGTCTATGCCTAGTTCCTGCCATAATATTTTCCAGTTTTCCCAGTAGTTTTTTTCAAATAGTGAATTCTTATCCCAGAAGCTGGAATCTTTGAGTTTATCAAACAGTAGATTACTATAGTCATTTACTGTGTCTTCTGTACCTAATGTATTCCACTGATCCACCACTCTATTTCTTAGCCAGTACCAAATAGTTTTGATGGTTGTCACTTTTGGAATTGTCTTGGATCATTGTATTGCTGAGAAGAGATAAGTCAATCATAATTGATCATGACACAATGTTGCTTCCTTTGCATCCTCAATTAAATACCAAATTAGAAATTCTGAGTGTATTATCTTTGTGATAAATTGCTGTAATCCCTTTGCTAATATTTTATTTAAATTTTTTGCATCAATATTCATTAGGGAAATTGTTCTATAATTTTCTTTCTCTGTTTTGGTTCTTCCTGGTTTAGGTATCAGAACCATATTTTTGTCATAAAAGGAATTTGGTAGGACTCCTTCTTCACCTGTTTTTCCAAATAGTTTATATAGTATTGGAATTAATTGTTCTTTAAATGTTTGGTGAATCTATCTGGCCCTGGAGACTTTTTCATAGGAAGTTCATTGATGATTTCTGCAATTTATCTTTCTAAAATAGGATTGTTTAAGTATTTAATTTCCTCATCTGTCAATCTGGGAAATTTACATTTTTGTAAATATTCATCCATTTCATTTAGATTGTCAGATTTATGGCATACAATTGGGCAAAATTATTACTTTAATTTCTTCTTCATTGGTAGTAAATTCATCCTTTTCATTTTTGATGCTGGTAATTTGTTTTTTTTTTAAATCAAATTAACTAAAGATTTGTCTATTTTATTGTTTTTTTTTTCATAAAACCAGCTCTTAGTTTTATTTATTAGTTCAATAGTTTTCTTACTTTTAATTTTATTAATCTCTCCCTTGATCTTCAAAATTCCAAATTTGGTATTTAATTGAGGATTTTTAATTTGTTCTTTTCCTAGCTTTTTTAATTGCATGCTCAATTGATTTGCTCTTTCTTTATTTTATTCATGTGTTTAGAAATATAAAATTTTCCCTACATACTACTTTGACTGCATTCCATAAATTTTGTTATGTTGTCTCATTATTGTCATTCTCTTTGATGAAATTACTGATTGTTTCTGTAATCTGTTGTTTGACCCAAGTGGTAATCATCAAAAAAATCTTGTACTGGCTAACTGAGAGGTGGATCAGTGGAATAGACTAGGTACATAATACACAGTAGGTAATGAATATAGTAATCTAGTGTTTAATAAATGAAAATATCCCAGATTTTGGAACAAGAGCTCACTATCTGACAAAAATTGATGGGAAAACTAGAAAGCAGTTTGGCAGTTTAGCTATTCTCACCATACAAAGATCCAAGACAATTCCAAAAGACTTAATATAAAAAATGCTATCTACTATAAAAGCAGTATTTTTTTCTTTATTTTTCTTAGGGTTTTTTGCTCTATGTTTTATTTCACAACCTAACTAATATGGAAATATATTTTGTATTACGTCACCTGTATAACCTACATCAAATTGCCTGCCTTCTCAATAAGGGAGGGAGCAAGATAATTTGGAACTCAGAATTTTAAAAAATGAATGCTAAGAATTACTTTTACATATAATTGGAAAAAATAAAATATTTAATTAAAAACACTTAAAATCAGTTATTATATCCTTTCTGAGTTGTCCCTTCTCTGAAGTTTAATGTCCCACATCCCTGAAACTAACTCTCATATGGTATGAACTCAATACTCTTTCTTGATTATTCCTGGTTTCCCATTCTTCTGGATGATATGTAGTCAATCAATGTCCCCCCTAAATGTGCTGCCTGGAAATAAACACAGTCCTTCAGTTATGGTCTGACCGTGGCATACTATAGTGGGATTATCATCGCACTGAAATCACCTCACTTGGACACTAAAATTCCACTTCATGCTACCTAAGATTAAAAGAGCTTTTCTGGCAATCATTTCTCACTGCTGATTTGCAATGTAAAGGCACTCGATCATTTTAAGACAAACAGACTATTGAATCATAAAATCCCAGCTTTCTACTTGTGAAGTCATCTTTCTAAACCCAACTGTAAGGTTATTCAGGTATGACTTGTTCATGATTAAACCAAGCTGGCTCTTTAATAACAATGTTTCCTTTCCTAGATATCCCTTAAACATCAATGTAATAATACAAAAAAAAATACAATAAACAAAAGTGGTCAAATCCTTGATCTTGCCATCACCCACAAATGTTCTACTTCCATGTTAGTAAGTTCTACGATTCTCTTACCTGATCAGAATCTGTTTTCATTCCACCTCTCTCTCTGCTTTGCAATCCTAAACCTTGCTCTTCATCATCAATAAGATCTCTAATTCCTGTACTCCTCCATCCTTTCCCTTTGCACCAGCTACACTCTCCTCCATTCCCCATCTTGATGTGATCTTGCTCCTTGGTCAACCACTTTAGCTCTATGATGCATTCTTCTCTCAAGTCCCATGCCCCCTTGCCCACTGATATTACCCAGCCAAATCTCAGACTTAGATCATTCCCACAATCAGCTGCCTTCACTTATACTCACATGCTGCTGAATGCAGGTAAAGAAAATCACAAAATCATAATGACTGAATCACCTACAAATTTATGTTAAATAATTGTAACTTTGGACAACTACATCATGCCCCAGAGACCTTCATCCCACAGGATCATATCAGCCTTGCAACTCACACTTCATCAGTACCCACTGCCCCAGGGTGGAAGTGAGAGATCCTCTCAAAACCTCCACATAAAAGGGCACCCAGGCTATCTCTTCTTTCCCACCCAACTTCACTACTTTGGATGCTTCTGTCATTCTCCAGGAAACTCTTCAACCGAAGACCACATCAGTCTTGTAACACAAACCTCATTAGTGCCCTCTGCCCCCTGGGGCCCCTCTGATAGGAAGATGTAAAGTAGATCATCTTTCAAAACCACCATTTAAGAAGGGCACCTAGGCTATCCATCCCTTCTTTTCCCATGTGGTTTCACTCCTGTGAACTTCTCCATCATGCCCCAGTCTGGGTACCTTGCTTCTCCTCCACTACCTTTCAGTTTCCTTTTGTGTGTTGCATTCCTGCATTAGATTATAAGATTTTTTAGAATAGGAATTGTTTTATTTTTAATATTTCTTTTTTTTATGCCCAACCAAACCTAGATACCATTTATTACTCTGTGCAGGAAGGGCTGGAAAGGCGAGAAAATGTAGATGGTCACTTGGAGACTTTGAGCTGGGCAGGACTCAGTACCAGTAGCGGTCAAGTTTGAAGGGGCCCTCTGTGAGGAGGCCCAGGTACTAGGACTGTTTTTTTGTCAGCTTTGTTAACTTCACATTCAGTTTACCAAGGTGGGCCTCAGCCACAGATTCATCTAGCTTCTTGGAAAGGAAGTGCACTCCCACAGGGTACTTGTCCGGGTGGGTACACAGTTCAATCTGGGCCAACACCTGGTTGCTGATGGTTTTGCTCATGACAAAGCTGGGATGGCTCATAGCACAGCCCAGGTTAACTAGATGGCCTTCTGCCAGCAGGATGAACCACTGCCCATTCATCACCTTATAGTGGTCCACCTGAGGCTTCATATTCACCTTCTCCACAGAATTTTGATTAAGCCACTTTACATCTATTTCCATGTCAAAGTGGCCAGTGTTACATACTATGGCATTGTCCTTCATCTGCTCAAAGTGCCTGCCCAAGATGATGTCTATGCATCTTGTGGTGGTGACAAAGATGTTTCCCTCTTTGCAGGCCTCATCCATGGTGGTCACCTCATAGCCCTCATAGCCCTTCGCAGCCCTAGAGGCCTGCAGTGCATTGATGGGGTCTATTTATGATAACTTGAGGACCAAAGCCCCAAAGAGTTTGAGCACAGCCCTTGCCCGCATCACCACAGCCTGCCACCACAGCCACCTTGACTGAAATCATCACATCTGTGGTACCATTTGATGCCATTGATGAGGGACTCATCGTAGTCATACAGGTTGTCAAATTTCCTCTTGGTAACAGAGTCATTCATATTGATGGATGGAAATTTCAGAGCTCCATTGACCTTCATCTTGTATATAGTGGATGTCTGTGATGTTTTCCTCCAAGATGCTTCTGATGCCCTTCAGGATTTCAGGGTATTTGGTGTGAACGAGGTTGGTGAGGTCCCTACCATCATCTGGGATCACGGTGAGAGGCTGCCAATCCTTGAAATACAGGGTCTGCTTGATGCACCAGAGATATTCCTCATCAGTCTCCCCCTTCCAAGTATACATAGGAATGCCAGTTTTGGCAATGGCAGCTGCTGCATGATCCTGGGTAAAGAAAATGTTGCAACTGGACCTCGGCTCTCAGGGTCACCAGTGTCTCAATAAGAACAGCTGTTTCCACATCACGTGGAGGCAGCCAGGAATCCAGGCACTCTTCAGTGGCTTGGAGGCTGAATACATCTCTCGAAGTTACATCAGGCCAGGCATCTCATTCTCTGCTATGTCCAGGGCCTTGCATCCCCAGGCAGCCAGGCTGATGTCAGTTACTTTGTAGGGCAGTTTGTCAGACATGTTGTGGCCTCCTCCATAGTTACTTAATGACTTAGCAGAGACCACCATGCACAGGCTTCAGGGATGGGGGTGATGGGGCCACAAGAAGGCCAAGGAGGGTGGCAGACAGCACCAGGAGGCTATTTTTCATATTTCTATTTCCAGAGTTTAGCACAATGCCTGGCATATAAAGGCACTTAATAAATGTTTATGGACTGATTCACTAAGTGGCTTGAGCCCCTCTAAACATTGAAGGCAGTAGGAAGAACTCAACAATGTTAAAAGGAGTTGAAGGGTCAACACCTTTGAGAGGATTTTCCTACATTAAGAAAGTCAAAGGGGTGGTTAGATGTGCCATGGCAAGGAAGTTTCAGGTGCTGAGGGAAGTTCTTGGGTAAAACAACATGGTTTGCCAGTAAGGGAGCCCAGAACAGAGCTGGAAGGGGAACTAAATAAGTACTAAAGAATGTCTGGATCAAAAAATTAAATCACAGAAACAATGGATAAATGGAGTATGTAGTCAAAGTAGTTTGAGGGGATAAATTCTATCTCTAAACACTTTCATTAGCAAAAGGTATCAAGAACAGATCAATGAATTGGGCATGAAACAAACAAAAATCCCAGAAAATCAACAAATCAAAACACCAATTAAATATCAAAATATAAATTCTGAAAATCAAATAAGTGATTAGATACAGAAAGCAAAAATATTGAAAAATAATATTAACTAGGTCCTTACTTTGGGAGAAAAACATAATATATGTAAATCATTAGCTGATTTGATTTTTAAAAGAAAGAAGAAAACTAAATGAGAAAGAATTCATAACAAATTAAAAGCAGTAAAAAAATTATTAGAAATTATTTTGCCCAACTATATGCCAATAAAACTGACAAATTATTTGAAAAGGTTGAGTATTTGTAAAAACATAAAGTTCCCAGATTAACAGAATTAACAGACTGTAAATAACCCAATTTCAGAAAAAGAAACTGAAAAACTTATAAATGAACTCCCAAAGAGAAAAAAAAATCTGGGACCAGAAGGATTTACAAGTGAATTTTCTGATATAATTCAATAAACATTACTAAGTCCCTCATATGTGTCAGGCACTGTGCTAAGTACTAAGGATACAAAAAGAGGCAAAAGACAGTTTTTATCCTCAAGGGGCTTACAATCTAAGAATAACTAATTTGAATACCATATAAACTTTGCAATGAAAAGAAAATAAGGGGGCTTACCATATTCCTTCTTTAATATGAATATGGTCTTAATACTTAAATCATGGAGAGTCAAGACAAAGAAAGAAACCTATAGATCAATATCACTATTGAATATCAATGCTAAAAAATTTAAAAACATATTAGCAAGGAGGGTATAAAACATCTAAGAGATTATACTCTTTGACCACATTGGATTTATATCAGCAATTCAGGGTGGATTCATTAGAAGGGAAAATTACAAGTATAATAATATTAAGAACCCAAAAAAGTGATTATATAAATAGAAGCAAAAAAAGGTTCTGACATAATGCAAAACACCAAAAAAAAAAAGTCCACCATAGGAATAAATGATCCTTTCCTTATTATTTAAAGTAGTATAAGAATCAATATAGTGATGGACATAAACTAAGACCCTTCCCAGTCAGATTAGGGATAGATAAGGTAAGGATATTCATTATCACCACATATGTTATGATATAGTTCTAAAAATGCTAGTGATAGCAATAAGGCCAGAAAGAAATAAAGGGAACAAAAGCAGGTTTAAGAAGAAATAAAGTCATTACTTTTTGTAGATGATTTTTTTTAGGGAACCCCAGACTCAATTAAGAATTAATTGAAAAAACAACTTCAGCAAATTGCAAAATTTAAAATAAATTCCCATAATCATCAGAATTTCTGCCAACAAATCTAGCAAGAAGCAATAAAAAGAGTAATTTCATTAAAAATAACTCCAGGATGAATAAAATGCTTGGGAGGCTACTTACAAAAGCAATGACAGAAACTACATGTATACAACAACAAAAATTTATTTGTGCAAATATAAACAGAAATAGATAATTAGAGCAATATTTATTGCTCATGAAAAGAATAAGCCAATATAATGAAAATTATAATATATCCTAAATTAATTTACTTAACCTTTGGCAAAGAATTAGAAATCAAGAAGATGGTGATAGGTAATAACTGAACAAATTATGACATTACAGCAATGGAATATTATTATGCTGTAAGAAAGGATAAAAGATATGATTTCAGAGAAACCTGGAAAGACATAAACTGATACAGAGTAAAGTAAGTAGAACCAGGAATAACAATTTCTATAATATCAAGATTACAAAGAATAGCATTTTTCAAAGACTTGAAAACTCTGATCAATTGATGATCATTAGATCAAGTACAATTCCAGAGAGATCCAGTGATGAAGTATATTTCCTATCCCATGTCAGAAATGTGATGCGCTAAGTAGGCAAAATAAGATTTTTTGGCCAATGGTGGATTTTTTTACTTAACTATATATACATATATATGTGTGTGTGTGTGTGTGTGTGTGTGTGTGTGTGTATTATATATATATTATATTATATTATATTTATTATAATATATATTTATATATTATATAATAAAGGATAAAGGATGGATAAAGATGGGATTCCTCAAAAAATGAGAAAAAAATGAATCACATGCAAGTATGACAGCTTTGTTAAATTTATTATATACTTTAAAATATATTATGTACATATATGTATTATATAGATATTAACTTTATTATATACCTAAAAAAATCAAACTCTAAATAATAGAGATCCAGTTTCATCTAACTATACTCTCTTTACCACAGCATATGTAAAAATGTTAATTTTATTTGGTATGCATTAAGTTTAGAATTTTTTTAAAAAAACAGAAAAAAAATCACCATGTGAATATTTCTTTCAAGGATGTTTTTTAGAAACACTAGTTATTGGATTCTAATTTCCAATCTATTTTGCTATTGTCTTCATTTTATATGATGATACAATTCTTCCCATTCATTTTATTGGTTAGGATTGTTAACTGTGTATTCCTCTGCATCCTGTTACAATACAATAAATATTTATGAAGTCTCTGTGACAGGCACTGTGCTAAGCTCTAAGGATACAAATAAGAAAAAGAAAGGTAGTTTCTGCATTCATGGAGCTTACACTCTAACAAGGGAACACAGTACACAAAAAGCAGGGGTAGGGGCAAGGGGAGTGAGGGTAGCCAGTATGGGGGCATGATGAGAAGCGAAAAACAAGCTGAGACATTCATGTGAAATGAAGAGATGGTTGGAAATACTGAGTCTCATATAAACAGAGGCTTTGGGAGATTTTTGCTTTGTTCTCCACGCCTCAGTCAGATGGATAGAGGCAATTGGGGGTACTGATGAGGTATGAATACCAAAGCTAAAGTAATGTTCATGATGGTGAGTTTCCTGGTGATTTTTATGGTGGGGGTGGGGGAAGAGGGGAGGGAGGGATGGGAAGAAATGATGATGTTTAAGTAGAAACTAAACACAGTAAATGGTGGAGAAAGAAATGTTCACTTTTACTTTTTCTTCTTCTTACTCTCAAATCTCCTCTTTACAAAAAAGATGAGAGATAAAAATAGTGTTCTCAACACTAGTAAATGATCTCTTTCTGCTCCAAAGTCCCTCTTCTCTTCCTCTCACCCAAATAAAATTAATAGGTTTTTACCCCTTCTTTCCTTCTAATTCTTTCTTCACAACTCAAACCTCCAAATCTGGAGTTTCTTTTGCTTATTATTTATCTCTCCCTTCTTTTAAATATTCCCCCATTCCAACATGTTTTCCTGCTAAATTTAGTGTTTTTCTACACTAAATTCTCCGTATACGTTTTAAACTTTCCTCTGTTCAGATGAAGGGAAAGTGAAGTTCATGTGATGCTTGTTTACCCCACCTCTTTCATATTTCTATTTTTTTCTTGTGCTCCTCAACCAATTATTTGAAATTCAGTTCTACACCTCTTCCCTCCTCTTTCTTCCCTGGTATATTATGTTTTTCTCCCCTTTTCTTAGTTATTCTTAGTGTACACACTTATCTTCTGCCTTTTGAAATATCACCCTCCAAGCTTTCTTTTTCTTCAAGGTGATAGCTTTCAATTCTTGTGTGACCCTAGCTGTGTTACTTGAACTCTTTCTATCTGCTTGTGGTACTTTTTCTTTAACCTGGAAGCTCTGAATTTTAGGCTATAGGACTCCTGTGAGTATTCACTTTAGTGTTTTTTTCAGGAGGACACAGGTGGTTATTTTTTGTTTTGTTTTGCTTTGGTTTACTTTTGCTCTCTGATTCTAATAGGTCTAAGAAGTTTTAATGTACAACCTCTTTAAAATGTGGTATCCTGGTTTTTTTGTCCTTTGTAGTTTTCAGGTAGTCTAGTAGTTTTTGGATGATCTTTCCTTGGCATGTTTTCTAGGTCAGTTCTTTTGATAGGAGCTACCTTAAACATTTTCTTCTATTTTTTTTCAATATTTTGATTGCTTCTGTCTCAAGGAATGACTGATTTATTTTCCTTCCATTCTAATTTTCAGGGAGTTTGCTACTTGGTTAAATTTTTGTACTTCCTGTAATAAGCTATTTATTTTCTTTCCATTTTTCTTCTAAGGCTTTCATTTCATTTGTAATTTCTTTTTAACTCTTTGTTTTACCTCTTCCTGGAAATTCATTAGATCCTGTGACCAAGTCATACCTTTATGAGGCTCTGCCTAGAGTCACTGTGAAGTTTCTCTTTTTTTCTAGGCCTGTATCTTTGCCATGCCCCTATAAGTAATACTTCTTTATCATCAATTTATTTTTCTATTTACTCATATTTCCAGCTTCACTTCATGAATTGAAACGTTTTTGTCAGGGCCAGGCTCTGACTGTTCTAGCATACTTGGATGGGATGGTGAGCACCTGTTTGTTCCAAAGGTGCATTCCCTTTTGCTGGTGTTTATTACACACAAAGTGCTAACAGGTAGCAAACTCATCTATATCCTCTGAGTACAGCTCCTTCAACACTTTCAGGTGCAGTTTAAGTCAGCTTACTGCAAACTTTCAGAGCCTCAAGGGCATGTGAAATGATTGCTGTCTTCTTGGTAGGATTTTTATTATTTTATTCACTTCAGTCCCCATGTCCAGGCTGAGACTTCTGCAGATATTGAATGGACCTGGAACTTCCTTGTTTGATAATTTTAGTCTTGGCTCCCTTTGTCTGGGGCTTGTTTCCCTGCCAGGAAGCTTCCTAGTTGAAGCATTATAAAGTTGTTGGAGCTGAAATGCCTGTAAGCATTGAATTTGCTTCAACCAGGTTACTCTGACTGGAAACACTTCTTAAGGTCAGCTGGCACTAAATGTCTAGATGTCCCCTTTTACCTTCAGTTGAGGTACTCACTGTAGTTTATATCCTTATTGCTTAAATGCTTTATCACATTACTTAATCCAGTGTTTAGTAGAGTGCCTGACACACAGTAGGAACTTAATAAATGTTTACTGAATCAATCTATCAGTTAATTAATTAATAACCATTATCTGATCTGGTGAGTCTTTTGTTTTATCTTTTCATTAAAGTAAAAGGCAAGTTCCTCAGATGATGTGGTATGAAAGGGCTAGAATATGCAACAAATAAAAAAATTTCAAAGAAGAAACGGAATAAAGCATATCATCAGCTTTGAAGGAAGCATAATATTTAAAATGACAAGAGGGACATATATTTAAATATGTACCTCTTCATTTCACTTAACTTCCCAGAGCCATAGGCACATCTCTAAAACATAAAACATAAGTTGCAGAAGATGCTGGACCTGCATTGGTAGAGGAAATTCCCTCAATGGAGTTCCTAATATCAGTGAAAATCACATGTCTGGTCCCTATCCCTAATATACATATATATATATATATACATACATATATATACATATACATATACAGACAGAAGTGCATAGACATAGACATAGACATGTACACACACATATATACACACATAAATATAAATGTGTCTATATACATAATATACATGCATATATATAGAGATACATATACAGATATGTGTATATATGTGTGTGTCTCCATATATTCAAGTATCTAGGCATATGTTGTAACATATAGCGTTTTAAGCAAATATGAGTATGTACTCTGTTGTTATTCAGTCATTTTTCAGTCGTGTCTGACACCTTGTGACCCCATTTGAGATTTTCTTGGCAAAGCCAGTGGAGTGGCTTGCCATTTACCTCTCTAGCTCATTTAACAGATGAGAAAATGGAGGCGAACAGGGTGAAGTTGCCTGCCCAGGGTCACACAGCTAGAAAGTGTCTCAGGCCAGATTTGAACGCAGGACAATGAGTCTTCCCCACCCCAGGCCCAGCACTCTATCCACTGTGTCACCTCATCACTCACGTACTCTGTTAATTAGTGCTAACTATCAGTTATATATCTTTCTTTAAACCATGAACTTTTTTTCCTGGAAGAGGAATTAACATGCCTAGGCCCATGTACGAATATACATATCACCAAGTGCATGGTTACACATACACTGTGGCATGAAGAAAGCAACAAAAGGAAATGGAGCTACTGCTGGCCACGGAAACAGAAGAACTTGTGGAAACTTCAATTCCTGCCCTTCCCAGCCATCTCTTTGGCAAGTTCTTTTGTTTTCCTAAAGCTCTATGTTCTCATTTGCAAAACAAGGGTGACAAAATTTGTAAGATCTGTCTTGTAATGAAGTTGTGCTCTATCCCATTGCCTGAAACCAGTAATTAAGTACTCACTTTTGACCTAACCAGTAGGGGTCAGAATCAGAGCAAAAACAATAGAAGGAAAGCATTCCATGGAAGGCCATTACACATACATTTTTTATTTAATCAACTAGGTTGTCAAACTTCAAAAATAATTCAATGTAACCAGGCCACCTATATACCTAAAGTCATACTTCACTTTAACAATAATTCATTTTGAGGGTAAGAAAAATATCAACTCTTTCTTTGGAAAGTGTACTAATACGATATCATAAAATGTTTTACAAATAAATAAAATTATAATGATTTAATTAAAATACATGATTTTAAAAATCCAGGCTTCCAGAATTCTATTCTAATAAGGATTAGAAGCAAATTCAGGTAACCTTGGCTGCTTATGTAGATTTTTTTTAAAGGGCTAAATCAAATTCTTAAAATCACTTACTTGTTACATCAGTTTTTATTTCAGCAAGCTTCAAAAGAGGTTCAACATGTTCATAATAGATGTGACTAGCTTCTCTTTTGTGACTTTGTGAGTTAATAAGTACTTTTAAGGATTTGGGCCGGTTTGAAAATTCTGAAAAAAAAATATAAAAACTTTGTATTTTAAAAGATAGTGCCTAAAAATTTTAATTTTTAACTTTTCAAAAACAAGATTTTAGCCAGAAAGTTATAAACAGGTTAAAAACTCTTCATTATCTGTATTTAAAATGAATTTTAACACTTTCTAGATTCGGGTTATTACATCAAGAAATTTACTTTTAATAAGCCAGCCTGATTAAGAAAAGAAACCCTTAGTTTATAAAAAAGTAGGATCATGGCATTCTGTTCATGCAGGAAAATGTGCATAAAAGCTGCTTTTTTAAATATAAAGCAAGTTTTATATATTTTCCCCAGTCATATATAACATAATAAACGTTCCTTCAACTTTAGTTTCTAGAGAAAAACAGCGAACCGTAACATATATAGTTATCCATTTCCTCTCCCTAAATAAATATGTTTATTACCTGAATTGGACACCTCAACAGCCCTGGGGCTGCTGAAGCCCTGACCTACTAATGAGTTCAGGGTTAAATAAAACAGGTAAGGATGAGTCAGTGCAAAAGCACCTATAGAAATACATGTTAGTAATGAAGAGAAAGGTTTTAGGTCACAGCTCAAACCTGAACAAAAAAAGAGGCCGAGGAAGAAAGAAATATTCTGTTGGGAATTAAATAGGAAACGCCTCTCAGCAGGGATTTGATGATAGTGCTACCTCACAGTTGGTGCTGCGATTTGATACTGCAATTTTCTGGGTCTGCAAGATGCTTATCACTTAGGACACAGCTGGAGCAGGTGTAAAGCAAATTTTCTGTTGTTAGGGTCAGGAGGAAAATGCAAGCTACAAAAAGTCAAAAACTATTTCAGCTTTAACACCACTGAATAAGAAACCTGTATTTCAATTTCATACTTGCCTCATTGGAAATAAGATCTATTTTTATGGATTTTAATAATACTATTACCAGAAAAGATTTAAGTTAAAATGTCTATCACACCAATGTCAGATTTTGAACAGTCCTAGAGTCTGCTCAGCCTCATCCTCATTTTCCTTTTCCAATGTGAAATTTTCCAATAGCAGAGATTCCCTTCAACTTCATAGAGATCCAAATGAAGAAGTGAGGGTGGTGAAATTATTTTCAAGATAAAAATTCTCAAAAAAAAGATAAAAATTCTCCAAATAAATAAAAACACTAACATTTTTGGATATTAAACCAATTGATTAAAAAATTTATCCTCAGGCACAAATTAACTGGAGCAGTCATTAAGAATGATTTTTTAATAAAAGACTCTTATAAATAAAGGTACAAAAACACAAAGCACCTAAAATGGCATATGATTAAAGCTAATGCATTACTTTTACAATGATAGTAGAGGATATCTCTGTATTTTTCAAAAATACTTATGATAAGAATATAAACACAGGTAATCTAAGTTTTTGGTGATAAACTGTACATTAAACACTGTATAGTACAATGGAAAGAAAAACAGATTTGAAGTCAGAGGGCCTTAGTTCATATTCTAGTCCTGCTACTCAAATTAATTCAACAGGCATTTGCAAGCATCTACTGTGAGCTAGGTGCTGAACAGGCCCTGCCCTCAAAGAGTTTATTTCCTATTCTGGATGGGGGAGAATTATATAGATAGATGAGGAGGAAGGAAAGAAGGAAGTGGGAGAGAGACAGAGAAGAGTGAGAGGAGAGAGACAAAGAGGCAGAGAGAGAGACAGAGAAAGAGACAGAGAGACAGAGACGAGGGACAGAGAAATATAGATATAGACAGACAGATATAATTAAATACAGACACAAAATAAAAACAGAGTAACTGACAAAGGAGGCCACAAATCTAATATGAAGGCCAGTTTGTTGACAACAGAATGGGAGTGATAGAATGAGAGTGAGGGTGGCATATGTGGACACCAGAGGGACATAGGTAGACAGTGGGCATGAGTGAGCATGAATTGGCCAGTCTACAACTCAGAATCAGGCTTCTAAGTGGACTGACAGACCAATAAGTAGAAGATGGTTGTAGTGGATGGTCATGCTATTTACAGTACCTATGTGATCATGGACAAGTCACCTAAACTCTCAGCCTTGGTTCCTTAGTTGTAAAATGAAGGCATTGAACTTGATGGTGCCATTTACCTCTCTAGTTCATTTAACAGGTGAGAAAATGGAGGCAAACAGGGTGAAGTTGCCTGCCCAGGGTCACACAGCTAGAAAGTGTCTCAGGCCAGATTTGAACGCAGGACAATGAGTCTTCCCCACCCCAGGCCCAGCACTCTATCCACTGTGTCCCCTCTGTCCATTTGGCAGGAGAAGGATGCAAATCATTTTTAAAACTAACGATAAAAAAAAATGTATATTATAGGATCAGTATGAATTTAGTTTAATCCCTCTAACATTCTAAATCTGTAATTATGTAGAGTGATCTTTTTTTGATATAGATGATGATTGCCTTGAAACCTAAATTCAATAGTTCCAAAATAATTAATTTATATTCACTCCACTATACTTAATAAGCCAGGAAAATTAATTTATTGGTTCTAGAAAGACTTGAAGCAAAAAGTTTGGAGGAGTGGCTTGGAGGTTGGAGGGAGGAAGATCTTTTTTTTTAAGTTAAACTTGAGTTAACCACAAAATTAAATTAACTCAAACTCTCCATTCTCCATCTTTCCTGGTAAGTCAAGGTTTTCTTATACATTGCTTGGGCATGAATCAAAAACGTCACTTTTATTAGATTTGCCATTTTCTATTTTTATTTTCTTCAAAAAGGTCCATTTAATGTAGAAATACTGGGTATAGAATTGATATGCTTTAATTAGCAATTAGTTGGTAATCTTCAGCACATAAAGACTTTTTGTATAAAGTAGAATTTTTAAAATTGTAAATGAAGCAAATTCCTCAAAAATAAATTTAAAATTTTCTTAAAAAAGTATTTTTCCAAAGTACAAATGATTTATCAATACCACCAAATTCTGGCAAATATACCAAAGAAGGGACAAAAGATCATATGCTTGTTACCAGTTAACTTACTTAGCCATAAAAGAACTTCAGAATGTCCCCTATGGATCATGAAATTTAGAGAAATTAATCTAGTCTCTCAAACAAATATATGCATATGAAGGCTAAAAAATTACAGTACTTGAAGATTTTTCTTTTAACTTATTTGAGGTTATCCAGGACTTTCAGCAAAATAGTTAAATAAGAGGTTGTATGAGTCCAGCTCCTCATCATTATCTGAAAAAACTAGAAATGCACCAAGTAAAAGAACCACAAAAAACTAAAATAAGGGGAAAGGAAGGAAATACCCATAGAAAAATTATCAGAGAGAATGAAGCAATGATCAAGCAATGAAACGTTCTTAATAGTGCTGTATGTCAAGCTCTGAGGATAAAAGAAAGAGATGAAACTATGTCCACCCACAAAGATGCTTATATTCTAATGGGGATGACAACAAGAACATATGTAAGTAAATATATGATATATACAAAATAAATATGAGATAGTTTGAGCAAAGAAGGCACTACCAGATGGGGAGATCAAAACAGGCTCCATTTGCAAGTGGTGCTTCAGCTGCCTCTTAAAAGAAGCCAGGGATTCCCACAGTTTGTGGTTTATGAGAAAGCACATTACAACAGGCATGGAAGCCAATTACTGTAAAGATATAGAGTGGGAGGATAGGTAAGACTGTATTCACAGAGTGCAAGGAGGACTGTAATGTATAATGATATTGTAACGGAAGAAAGGCCCAGGATGTGAAGAGTTTTAAATATGAAATAGAGAAATGCAAACGTCAAGAGTTTTCCTACACTAGCATCCTTATCATCTTTACCTTAGAAGGTAGACCTTGCTGATCTCTGTACCAATCCTATTTCAGAATAAGCAGCAAAGCCAGGGGAATGGGGTACAATAGCTCTGAGCCTTTTGAAGGGAAAAAAATTGGCAGTAAAACATTTTCAACAAGTATACCACAGAAAACTGGCAGAATGATGAAGACAGAGAAAATCTGAGAGTGGAAGAGACATGAACATTAGTTTGAAGAAAAGATCCATCTCAGTGAATAAACACTTTGCAACAAAGGAAATTGAGATAAATCTCCTGAAGAAGGCAAAGATCAAAAAACAAATTCTTCAATCCCTTTCAAATGACAACTATAAGAAACTCTTTAGTACTTCAAAACCCAATCAAAGAACTAAGGGCACATCAAAGAAATAAGGAGAGAAATGAAGGCTCTGAAGGAGAAAAAAATCACAACTTAAGTAGAAACTAAAAGAGCTAAAATTAAGAATTTTTCCATATGAATAGAGTATCCAAAATAGATAATGATAGAATTGAAATGCAAAAAATGCACAAACATAAAAATAACAGAATAAAATAAGATTTTGAAGAGTATATGAGAACTTTATAAGAATACTAAACTTGGAAAGAAGATGTAAAGAGATAGTCTAGTTATTAGATATATTCCAGAAAATAACATGAAAAAGAAAACCTGAGCATCATACTCCAAGAAATAATCTAGAAAAATTACCCAGAAATAATGGAAGCAGATAGCAAAATACAGAATAAGAGGATCCACAGAACACCAACAGAAAGACATCAAGTTTAACTCTTCAAGCAACATAGGAGTTAAATTTCTGAATTACCATATCAAATGACATATTATAAATGCAAAGAGAAAAAAAATCCTCAAACAGAAACAATCAGAAAGGAACAGGATTATTCCTGGGCTATAGAAAAAAAAGAAAAAAGTGGAATATGATATTCTGAAGAATAAATAAGACTGAGCTACATTTAAAAATAACGTGCCCTCCCAAACTGAGCATAAAAAAAATTATACAGTCATTGAAACAGAAAAATTTGGATTACTTCTTCAAAAATAACCACCAGGGTATTCAGTTGGCAAATTTACTAAATATCTAAATAATTTTTCAGAGACCAATGAAAGACTAAGAATTGAAATTTGTTTTCATGAGGGAAAGTCTTGAGCACATATGGGGAGTATTATATATATACATTCACACACTAACAGTGAGAAGAAAAAGAACACCAATGGGTTAACAAATATAAGAAGTAATAGGTATAAGGTATAATGGGAAAAGTTAGGAGGACAGTAGGAGAATTGAATTAATATTTAAAGTGTCAAAACTTTGTTTTTTCACTAGTAAATCATACTACAGATGTTGGAATAATATGGAGGCATGTCTCTCAGTTGGGGGTAGGAGAGGGTGAAACAAGGGCATTATTTCAAAAGGGATAAACAATGAGAGGAAAGACAAAATAGACCTGGAGCCCATAAACTAGGATTAGAAAACACTTCCCATTGCAAACAGTTCTCTCCATTGATAATCAACATTCCTAGAAATCAGTTCTAGAGAATTCTATAAGTGGTAAGGTATAAGGTAGAGTAGGAAAAAATAATTTTCAGAATGGGTAAATATTAATTTAATGTCACTGAAATAGAAGAATAGATACAGAGAAGGAAGGATTAGGTAACACACTCTCATTAAAGCTAGGCAAAGCAGGACTAAACAAAGACCAAAGAGATGAAATAAGACCCAAAGAGTTTGGCATCAGACAGAGCAAGGGGAATATCAGGGAGACGACCAGATTTATATTTATAAAAGCAAAAACAGAACAGATACCAAGTGCTGACTTTAAAAAGGAGATAAATTTGCATTATATACATGTATACATTTTATTACATACAGAAAGACAAAGATTTGTGTTTGTTGATGGTCACAGACACAGGTACATAAAGGATATGATCCTGGGAAAGTTGCTTTTCCTCTCAGTGCTCCAAAGCAAGCCTCTTGTCTATAAATTTCAGAGTTGGGGTATATTTACAATAGTAGAGAAAATTTTTTCACGGACAGTCCCCTATACCAAACTATTTTATAAAGCTGAAAAAATATGGTATATGAACAGAATGGAATACTATTTTACAGTAAGAAATGACAAAGGAAATTCAGAGAAACAGGTGAAACACTTATATGAAGCTGCTGCAGAGAAAAATCAGGAAGAACCTAAACAACAATATCCACAATGCCTTCCATGACATAAATGAAAAGTTCACTAAAAGGAAACTGAACTTCAAATAAAAGAAAAACCAATCAAAGTCATGAAATATTGATAATGAAAACTACTTCTCCCTCACAACAGAGAGGCAGGATATATAAAGACAAAATCTTCAACATACTGTCAGACAGTATTTCAAACATTTTTGCTCAATTTTTGCTAAACATTTACAAATAATTTTGCTTAATAATTTGCTTAATTAATAATTTTACTTAATTTGCTAAATTTTGCTTAATTTTTGCTCAATTAATTGCTCTGTCACAAGGGAGAGTTTATTGTGGAGTTGGGGTGGGAAATAGTTGATATAAAGACAAAAGGCATCAACAAAATGTATTTTTAAATGTTCAGGGATACACAGCTGTTCCCCCCCAAAAAAAACCTACAACTTTTATAAAAGACTGATATACAAAAATCTATAGGGATATTAATTGAATACATATAAGATTGAGTCATTACCTAATAGACAAGAAATCAAAAGCAATTAACAGTTTTCAAAAGAATTACAAACTATCAATAGCCACCTGAAAATATTCAAAATGATAAATAATTACAGAAATTAAAAATCAAACAACAGTAAATAACACTTCACAATCATCAAGCTATCCAACATGCTAAAAGATGGAAAAACATTGTCAGAAGTGATGTCAGATATAGGCCCAGTAATTCAGTAGTGGTAGACTTGTGAATTGATTCCACTACTTTGGAATAACAATATGGGATTTTACAGGAGTTACTAAATTGTTCATACTCTTTTACTCAGCCAGTAACTCCATTACCTTAGCCAATATCTCAAGGAAGTTACTGACAGGAAGAAAAATAGCCATCCTAAGAAAATGTCTATAGCAGCACTATTTGTGATAATTAAAATCTAGATACAAAATATATGACCAATAATTGGGAGAATGGCTGAACAGAGTATAGTATGGGAGTGTAATGCAATATTACTGTGCCACATGGAATAACAAATGCAGAATTGAAACACTGACTCCTAAGTATCAATGTACAGGGTAAGAAAATGGCACCAAAAGAACAATATAAGCAGCCATTAAGACAATTTTTAAAAGCCAACATTGGGAAGAAATAAAGGTTCAGAGATAATGCCAATACAATATTATCAAAGTTAAAGTACACATCTCTCCTTTCTGTTAACAACTGACCTTTTTTTTTTTTTTAGGAAACATACTCTATGTGTATGTGCATGGGTGCATACATGCGTGTATGTGTGTGTGTGTGTGTGTGTGTGTGTGTGTGTGTGTATTAAGGGGGTATTTTGTATCTAATGGGAAGTATCTGTTTTGTCAAAATAAAATGTATCAACAAATTTTAAAAGAGGAAGTCATGCTTAACTATCAATACTCATAATATGATATTCAGCAAAACTAAATAAAAACTACAAAAAATGTGTTCTTAGAATTTTTACATAAATAATGTAGAAAGATAAAATATGCAAGTCATTTTAAAGTTATTTTATAAATTACAGCAGCATAAAATGAGATCAAATTGTAGCTTTTTTATGTGTAAAAGCAAGCCAAAAAGGCCAAGCATTTGTTTTTAAAATAAAATTGTTCTTTAAAAAATGATCAAAGGTTTTATCTCAATTATATTTATTTAAGACACATAAAAACTTTGAAAGTGGTTAGCGTGAAAAGTTGGTAGCCTTTTTATTACCATCATTTAGTTTTTGTTTAAAAAGACTAGCTTCCCCATCCCATTTCCATTCTCCATACAAAATAAAAACAGTAATTGCATGAGACTAAAAATCTGGCTAAAGTTTTCCTAAATTTAAATCCTAAGTAGCAACCACTGACCCTTTTTTCTCTAGAACTAAAAGAAATCAAGGTGAGTCATTTGTTTTGATCTAAAACACAGGAGTTAAATGTGAAAAGAGTCATGCAGCCTGTAGTAGCCTAATCTTTACTAACAACACAAATATCTCTAAATAAATACACTCTACTGATTATATGATGGGTATAAAATAAACATAACAGAAAGCTAACTCTAAGGAACAATATTTTTAATGTTTCCCAACTTAGAGAATTTCATATTATATCAGGCAATTACAACCTTGATTTTCTCTATTTTCTAAGTTACCTTTGATTAGAAACTGTATAAGGAAGAAATCAATCACTTAAACTGAAGATAGTAACTACCATTTTCCTTCAGATATATAATGTTTTTGTACTGCTAGAATTTGAAATTCAATATTAATACAACAGATATGAGTCAAAAAATATTTTTCAGCCCTATCTTAGTCTCTCATTTCATATTCCAAGTATATCTCTTTAGCACCCCAGTTTAAAATGAAGCAGCAGCATACGACAGAAAGACCAACTGTTCCTCTGTTAGAAACAAATGTGCTAATATATACTAGTTTAAACTTGATCTATGAGTGAATCAATGAACCATGAAGGGTGGGGGTTAATCAGGGTGTTCTCAAAACAAAGGCTCATAGGGCAGCAGAGACGCCACTCTCTCAGACTTCACATCTGTGCTGCTTTTGTCATTGAGTTTTACTGAAATAGGTTCATGTTTGCAAAAGTTAAGGGCTTCGAGCCATGTCACAATCCCATATATTTGCAAGAATTTTACAAAGAGGAACTTTAAAACATCCAGCAACAGTTTTTGCAAGTACAAGGGTCTAATTATAGAAAATAAAATTTTATTTGCATTAATGAAAGCTGTATCATAGTCATTTATAATAAACTATGCCCAGTTAATATATAAAACTAAAGGTAACAAACTCACATCAAGTGTTAGATATATTCACATCCAATCTCAATGTGGGAAGATGGTGTATATGACAACCAAATTTTGTTAAAAATTCAGGTTTTTCACACTATGACCAGTTGCAGCTAATGTATACTTGCTAATTTAATACTTCTATTATATGTAACATATTTTTAAAATGCAAAAAATTAAAAATTAATATTCATCCTGAGAATGTAAACAAAGAAACTTACTTCATAAAAGAATTGCCAAATTGCACATTGAAGGATGGGGCCATATTGCTAAGAGCATCTCACTCCATAGCTTGTCTTTCAATAGCAAGTTACCTGAATTTATTTTAATAATTCAGTTCAAATACAACAACCATTTACTTTTGTCATAGTTTGATATCCAAATTAAATGTATTTTGTTTGATTTTAAAAGTCTGTGTAAAGCATACCTCACATTAAACACAATTAAAAATTAAAATTACAATTATAAAGCAGAAACATGATTCTTGCTAGCTTTAAAAATTACCTTTAATTTAAAGAATTCCTCCACAAGATACAAGAGCTCCCTTTGTGTATTTGAAATATAACTTAATCAAGAATTTTTTAAAAAGAACACCTATAACCATGATGACAACCATCTGTAGATTATAACAAGTTATATATAAAGTAATAAAAATTTTATTCAAATGTTTAAAATGCAAAAATGCTTAAAGTTTCTGATTTGTTCAAATAGATAACCACTGTTTTCTGCCTCACATACAAGTTGTAAATTGCAGTTTTTAAAAGAGAAGAAATGACTTATCTCCAAGTTCTTTATCTGTAACAACAGATCTCTAGACCTAGAACATATGTTTGTTTCCTAACAGAGGATGAAACGCTCCTTATTAGCGAAATTAATGACATCCCTGAGAAACAGACCAAATATTCAAAACCAGTTGAGTAAATGTTTTAGAATTAAATATTCAATTAAGAATTTTAAAAATTCCCATGACCAGAAATTTTTTCAGCTCAAATGACTCATTAGGTGCCCTAGAGTAAAAGTGACTAGTTTAATTTCAAGCCACAAGATACAGTATTATTAGAACCTTAGAGATCAAATTATCTAGTCCAAAACCTTCATTTAATAGTTAAGGAAACTGAGGCCTTAGCCCAGAGCTGAAGTCTTTAGGTTTATCAAACACTTAGTTAATAGGTTAGTTTGCTGCTATATGTTTTGTATCTAATCAATTTGGCTGACTGACCTAACCAGTACCAAATCTTTTTTTTGATGACTACTGCTTTACAGTATAGTTTGAGATCTGATACTGAGAGGTATCCTTCCTTCACTTTCTTAAATTACTGCCCAGAGGATGAGATGAGACTTCTTCCTTCCTAAGTCCACCTCCCCCTGTGCTCTTTGTTGCATTACCTCCAGACTCATATAGGAATTTTTTCTATCCCTTTGATCATCACCTGTCTCTTCCCAAGTTTTCCTGGCTCCTTATCCATCAATTCCTTCGCTGCTGCCTACAAGCATTCTCAGATCTTCTCCATTCTTAAAAAGCCTTCACTTAACCCTATCATCCCTTCAGGTTAGAACTGTATCTCTCCTCCTTTACACAGATAAACAACTAGAAAAAGCTGCCTATACTTCTTGTCTCCACTTGTTTTGAAATTCCTACTCACTTCTCAAGCCTTTGTGATCTATCTTCCATATGCACTATTCAACTAAAACTTCTGTCTCCAAGATCACTAATGAACTTTTCTCAATTCTCATCCTTGACCACTTTGCAGCATTTAATGCTGTGGATCACCACTTCCATATGGATGCTATTGCCCCACTAAGTTTACATGGCACTGTTCAGTCATAGCTCACCTCTACTTTCACTCTATCTTTCTGACCAATTCTTCTTAATCTCCTTTAGAAGATCATCATCCATTCCCATGTTCCTATGCGAGACTTCTGTTCTAGGCCCTTTCTTCTGTTTCTCAGTGATCCTGTCAGCTGCCATAGTTTTGACTCCTTTCTTTATGGCATATGACTCCCAAATCTACATATCTGTCCCTTAATTCTCTCTCCTGAGCTCCAGTCCCACATTTCCAGCTATGGCCATCCCATAGTCATCTCAAACGCCACACATCCAATCCAGAACTCATAATTTTCCCCTTTTACCCACCTCCTAAGTCCCTTATTCCTGTGCATGGCACCACTACTTTTCCAGCCACCTAGTTTCAGAATCTAAGAGTCATCCCCAACTTAACAATTCTGTTTAATTATTCAATCTATCTTGCTTCAGTTCCCTTCTGTCCACTACATCACAGCCACTCTAGTTCAGGTCCTCATATTCTCTCAGTTGAATTATTGCAACAGCCTACTAATTGGTCTCTCTGCAGCCATTCTTTCCTTTCTCCTGAAGTCTCTATATAGCTGCCAAATTGAGATTCCTGTCCTGGGCTGAATATATCATTCCTCTGGTCTAGAAGTATCAATGGCTCCCCAACACCTCTAGTCTAAAATACAAACTCCTTCATTTGGCATCTCAAAATCTTCACTAGCTGGATCTAGTCTATCTTTCCAGGTTGATTATACATTACTCCCCTCACTCTAAGCTCAAATCACATTGACCTATTTGTTCTTTCCCATACACAACATATCTTCTACCTCTGTGCCTCTGCCCACACAAGCTATCCTCCATATATGGAACACCCTTCTCCCTGTGCTCTGCCCCTGGAAACTCCTTCCCTTCCACTTAAGGTTCAACTCAAGTTTCTCCTTTTTCAGGAGGCCTTGCCTTATTGTCTCAGGAGTTAGTGTTATCTGCCCCCCAAAGTCTGTATTAATTTTAAATATATTCTGTATTTCCTTATCTATGAATATGCTATATCAGCCAAGTAGGAGAGAATTCAAACACTTTGGGGATAGAGAATGCCTTCCTTTTCATTTTTATAACCAGTGCCTCGAACATACTAGGCATCTAATAAATGCTTGTTGATTGATTGATGTCTGGGATAAGTACTTGTAACAATGTATATCCCCAGCTTCTGAATGGAGGGTGGAGCACCAAATTCCTCCCAATGCCTTCCTTTATAGAGGGCAGAAGGACAAAATTATATATAATTTAAATGATTATCAGTCTCCTTTGAAATTCTGAGTAACTAAGGAATCCCTGGTGGTAATAGCCTGGTAACATTTTGCCTTTTTTACTAGAGAGGTTACTTATTTATTTTTACTTTATTTTTTGCTAATATACCAAGGTAATAATACACCAAGTAATAATAATATAACAACAACAACAACAACCCCTTCAAAGTCCAACCCATAATGTCACAGAGTTGCAGAATAATAAGATAGTGGGGAATTTTTCTCAGGCAAATGTACAATGGGGAATTTTTGTGCTTCCAGACCTCTAAGGCAGTTGGGAAGGTCTGGCAGGAACCTTAAAATACTGGCCAGTACTCCTAATTAGATTGGTAGATCAGCCAGGGTGATAAATCTCTTTTTGTGAATCTAAGAAATAGAAGGAAGAACATATGGTAGCAGAATAGCCCAACTTAAAATCATCAAGCACATCAGTGAGTGCTGTAGAGTTAAGAAATAATGTGATTCCAGGTAAGATAAACTCTGCTACTAGAGTGCAGGTTCTAGAGGCACAGACCAAAGTTCCTGTGGGAAGGAGATAAGGATAATGGCTAGATTGCAAGTGGCATGACACAGAAATGCTATTTCCTTTCAATGAGTATACAGAGGACGGGCTTTATATCCTAATTCAACAACAAAAAGCAATTATTTTATCTACTCGTGCAACATTCTGTGAACCATTAAATAGAAAAGGATAATAGGATAGCAACTTGCCCCAGGAACATTTCTAGTTAAACTGCACCAAGAAGATGAGAAGACTTTTAATATGACAATAACTTTAACAATAACAACAACAATAATAAATTAGAAGAATGTGATGCTGATGGTGATGATGATGATGATTATAGGAAATGTCAAAGAAAAAAGAAAGTAAAAGGAAAAAAATAACCTACCCACTGGTCTTACAAAAAGAAATAGCTGGGATCTGTTCCGTAATGATGGAACTTCAATATAACATTCACCAAAGCTCCTTAGAAATATGTATGATGGTGATGATCAGAAGATCATTGATAATAATTTTATATGTATATAATTTAAGAAGTTAAAAGCTACTTTAAATGTCTTTTCTTATAATATAAATTTACATTTATAGCATCTATATTCATTTCTCCTTCTTATTTAAGGTCACAGATAGGAGCTCTTCTATTCATATCTGAACTAATGGAGTATTTCCAAAGTGTTAACTTCAAATAGATAGAAACTTTAAGCTAGGTAGTATGATGACACTATGTAGCCATTCACCCAAAATAAAATCCCTCAAAGTTCTATCTTTAGTCAAGAGTCTCTTGAATTGGGCAACTTCAATATTTATAATATTCTGCTAAGTAACAAATATTTTAAAATGTCTTCTTATCCATCATTCAAAATTGAAAATTTAACCATTATTACCACTGTACCTATATAAATTAATTCTCTTAAAGGCATGCAGTATGTATTATCAAAATAATTACCAGGAATGTGAGACTATTTATGTAATGAACATCAGTATTGAGTCTGACTTTAAAACATTTAATATGGTTTTGCATACTAATATAACATGTAAATGTTAAGATTCCAGATAAAAATTTACAAAGCATAGCTAGGACATTCTTGATTTGCCTCAACAGGTATGAATCTTAAAGTCAAGAAAGTAACACTTATTTGTACTTGACCAAGATAATTTGAACTGGGAGAAGACCCTAAAGTCCTCTTCTCAGGGTCATCTGTGAATGACCTATATAGGATTATAATTTGCTATTATAAAGTACCAATTAAATTCCTTAACATATAATTAAAGTTCATCAATTAAAGAAAATTATCCCTAGGGCTAAAAGTGCTAGAGAGGTAGGTTTGAAGACCCCTAGAGAAAAACAGTTCCTTATGTCACTCAACTCAATTATAAAGAGCATTAACAGGTTCCGAAAGGATGACTGGCTATAAATTATGCCTAGTCTCAGCAAAGAAATGGAAATAAAGGATATGTTCCATCCATGTTACATCAGACTAGCATTTTGTTAAGTCATGATAGCACATTTTTGAAAAAAAAATTAACTCACTGAGACTACCTTAAGTCTAAAGACCAGAAGAATCATTTTCTTTATTTCTTCACTATGGAGCCAATTTTCACACACACACACACACACACACACACACACACACGCATGTGCAGAAAACCTATACATATACATACACATGCAATTATAATTAAACCACACAGATTTCTCTTCTTAATCTCTCCTTCCTTTTATCTGCAAGTTGCTAGAACAATCATTTCACAGGTCAAAATGGCACCTTCTAGGTACATACTTACATAGACATTCTTTTTTTTTGCTTGCATTCTCTTTATTTTTTAAATTTAATTTTATTATATTTTCTGATTAACAAGCATTTGTTCTCTCTCCTAATTTCTCCACTCCTTCTCAAATAAACAGTTTAAAAAAGAAAAGAAAATTCTCAAAACAAATGCTCTATTCAAGCAAAACTGATTCTCACATTGGTGATGGCCAAAAACATATCCTTCATTTTGAGTACATAACCTCTCTGGCAGGAGCACAGTATTTTTCGTTGTCAGACTTCCGTAATCTTTAATTTGTCACTGCAGTGACAAAGAGTTTCAAAGAATTTCCAAATTGTTTTTCTTCATAATGTTGTGATGTAAATTATTCTCCTAGTTTTGTTCATTTCACTGTGTATCTGTTCTTCCCAATTAACCCTGAAACTCCAACTTATCATTTCTTATAGCACAATAATATTCCATTAATTCATGTAGCACCATCTTTAGCCATTCTCCAACTGGTGAATTCTAAATCAATTTCTAATTCTTTGCTACTACAAAAAGGAATACAGAACTGCTTCCTCTTTATTTGATGTCTTAGGTGTATATGTCTCATAACAGTATTGCTGGATGAATAGATATGCACAGCTTGCTGGCTTTTTGGACATAGCTCCAAAGTTTTTCCAAAATTACTGAACTAATTAACATTTCTACCAACAGTGTATTGGTGTGCCTGTTTACCCAGAATCCCTCTAACATTTGCCGTTTTCTTCTTTCATCATCTTTACTAATCTTAATGGGTTACCTTAATTTGCATTTCTCTAATTATTAAGTATTTGGAGAATTTTTTTCCCATGGTTGTTAATACACTGAATTTCTTCCTGTGAAAAGTTTCTGTTCCTATCCTTTGACAATTTATCTATTGGTAAATGGCCCCAAGTCTTATAAATTTGAAAGTTTTATCTTGGAAATGAGAGCTTTATCAGAGAAGCTTACTGTAAAAAAAAATTTCCAATTCATTATTTCTCTTCAAATTTTAACTGCATTAGTTTTGTTTGACAAAATTTTTTAGTTGCATGTAACCAAAATTGTGCATTTTATTTTCTGTGATCATTTCTATCTATTTTTTGGTCACAAACTCTTCCTCTATCTATACATCTGGAATACTTCTCTGATTTGATAATGATATCATTGTGTATTTATTTGGAGTTTATCTTGATAACAATGTACAATGCCATTGCGTAAATCCAAAACTATGCTACTGTGTTCTTTTCCTTCTGTATATTATAAACCTAAATTGCTCAAATGATCAACCTGTCTATTTCTCAATAAAGACCAAATAGTTCTGATGATTACTACTTTGTATTATAGTTTGAGATCTGGTTCTGCTAGGCCCTTTCTCCCCTCCCCCCTTTTTTTCACTACCTCCCTTGAGATTCTTGACCTTTGGTTCCTTCATATGAATTTAATTTTTCTTTCTAGCTCTCTAAAATAATCCTTTGGTAGTTTGATTGGTATGGTACTGAATAACTCACCTAAATTTATATAATATTGTCATTTTAAATTAACTTAGCCAGTCCTTATTCCCTTGATTTCTTTTTCTTATGGCAACAACAATTATTCTTCCCCAAATTCTTCTGCTTTTATTTTTTTACAACAAATAAATAAAATTTATGAGTAAGAGGCTTTAAATTTGAAAATTTTAGAATGAAGAGATCTCTGTGAAATTATTTTGCAAATGAACAGTATCTTATCAATTCAAATTATATTGTAATATAACAGGTAATCAAACAGGAGATATATACAAATTTTACCATGATAAATGAATTATTAATATGATATAAAATTATGGGACTATAGTCATACTTTATGTATTTTTTGCTACAAAAATTAGTTCTTTAAAGTAGTAGTAGATTAATAATGTATTTTCAGTTGCTCCAGCTGGGAGAGGATGGAGGAGAAGAAGGTCAAGAACTATTTTTCTAGATTAGAAGAGAGGATCTCAGAGTCAGATCTCAGAGAAGTACAGGGCCTCAGTGGTACTACTCTGACCCCTGCAGCAGGACATTGGAGAAGACAAATCAAGCTCATACAAAGCCACCCACAGGACTGTGAGAAGCCTTTCCCTAACACAAGGTCTCAACCCAGGAAGTATGGTTAGAAGAAGTTCCACTCCACCCCATAAAAGCACAAAGAGCTATTATGATGACAAAGAATCCGAGAACACAAAACCTGAAAAGGAGAATAGCTCAAAAACAACTATAAGCAAAGCCTCAAAGAAAAACCCATCTTAGCCACAAGATCAATTAGAATTTATATAAGAAGTAAAGAAATTTTTAAAGCATGTTTAATGAGATTTATAAATTAAATTAGAATGCTAGGAAAAAGAATTGGAAAAGAAATGAGCTCTATCTCAGAGAAACTTGGAAAATCAATTAACAACTTAATACAAGAGGTACAAAACTTTACCCAGTTAAAAGATTTCCTAAAAATTAAAATGGACCAAACAGAAGTTAGCAATTAAAAAAATTAAACAGGGATGAAAAATAAAAATGTAAACTGTCTCATAAAAAAAAACCAACATGGAAATCAAATCTCGGCCAGATGATTTAAGAATTGTTATACTACCTCAAAGCCACGAGGAGAAAAAAACATAAATATTGTTAAGGAATCTTGAAGGAAAACAGCCAGACCTATTTCAACATTTGGACACAGTAAAAATAGAAAGAATCCATCTACCATCCCCTAAAAGAATCCTAAAATGAAAACTTCCAAGAACATTATAGCTAAAATTCAAAGCTTTCAGACTAAAATAAATAGCCAGAAAGAAAGAATTCAAGTATCAAGGAACTATGTTCAGGATCACAATAAGATTTAACAGCTGTAAAGAAACTACAAAGAAGCAGAAACCATGGACTATACCTCAAAAGGCAAAACACACAGTACTACAACCAAAAATATCTTACCTAGAAGAACTGACAATAATACTACAGGGGAAAATGAATCTTTCATGCAATAGAGGACTTCCATTCATTCCTTATGAAAAAACCAAAACTGAGTAGAAGCTTTGAAATACAAACAGGAGTCAAGAGAAATATTAAAAGGTAAATAAATAGGACAGTGCTTTATAAAGATGAATTATTTACAATATAACAAGGGGATGGAGCAAGATGACACAGAGTCTGGCCCAGGATGTTGATTTGTTATGTCTTTCCAATCTCAAATTAAGGAGAGGGACAGAAAAAGGATACACTAACGTATAAAAGAGAAAGAAAACTTCCCATAATCAAGGTACACAACTACTAGTCTATAGAGATGAGGAAAAAAGTATGCATCATTTAACTCTCACTTTCATCTGAACCGGGAAAAGGAGGGTAGAACATACAGACAAACATAAAAACACAAAAATAATTTGATATGACATTTAATTCAACTTATCAAGGTAACAGAGAGATGGGAAGAGGGATTAAGAAAGAGGGTACATTCAGGGAGGAATTAGTCTTTTTCATTAAATTTTTTTTAATAATGAGAAATCTATTTCTTCCTTCCTTCCTGTGCCCTTAACTCATTGGGGGGGAAATATAAATTCCTTACAATAAGCATGCATAATCAAACAAAAAAAGACCCTCAGGGTCTGTGCCCAAAAACAATTTTCTCTTATTCTGCACATGATTCTATCACTACTCTATCAAGAGGTGAACAACATGGATGATCATTGCGTAGATTGTAGTTCTGACAGCTTTTAAAGATGTCTTTATAATGTTGCCATTATTGTACAAAGTGCTCTCCTGGTTTGGCTGACTTCATACTTCACTAATTTATAGAAATTTTGAAATGCTTATTTTTATAATATTGATGTTGTTATCATAAGTTGTTATGATTCTGTTCAATTTATTCTGAATCAATCCATAAGGTCTTTTCATCTCTGAAATAGTTCATTTCCTCATTTCTTACACCCAAAAGTATTCAATCACATCTATATATCACAGAAAAGAATGCATCCTCTTAATTTACAGTGTTTTTTGTTTGTTTTACCATGACAAAGGGCTGCTATAGATCTCTTAATATATACAGCACCTCTTACTCCTTATTTCATTCTTCAACAGAGACATGGCTGAGTCAAAGACCATGATAAGTTTAGTAAAGTTTTGTAGATATTCCAAATTGCTTTCCAGAATGATTATACACATTCACATGTTCACCAAGAGTGTATCAATGTGCCTATTTTCCCTTGGCTCTTCCAACATCTGTCATTTTCCCTTTTTGTCATCTTTGCCAATCTAATGCTTTGAGGAAGAAATGCCAAACCCCTTTGACTTCTCAAATTAGTAGACATTTGGAGTACTATTCCATGTGGTTATAGATAGGCTTTGTTTCTTCTCTTGAAAATTGTGTGTTGTTATTATTAGACCACCTTTCAATATGTCTCTTACTATTATAAATTTGAATCCATTCCCAATATATCTTGGAGACCTTTATAAGAAAAATTTTCTACAAAGATTTCTTCCCAGTTGTTTACCTTTTAACCTTAACTTTTTTAATTTGTTTTTGCAATTTTTTTCAAATTTTATGTAATCAAAATTGTTCATGTTGTCTTCTGCATTCTTTTCTATTCCTTGTTCCATCATGAATTCTTTTGAAAAAGGAAAAGCAAGTTGTACATAATAGATGTGCAATTTCATGTGCAATTTTCTTTTTTCTATTCTACATTGTTATCAAAGTGTGTGTTTTATTTCTTAAGTTCAGAATAAAAAATTAAAATTAAAAAGACATTTTTTTCCATCCATTTATCTGATAGGTAATTTTTTCCCATGAGAATTATTTTTTTCAAATTATCTGGTATTATAAGGTCCCTTTCTACTATGTTTTTCATTATGTCCCTGAGAGTGGTAAATTACAGTCCCCTCTCAGAACCAGAAAATCTAGTCATAAAATAAAAAACAAGGGAGTTATATAGAATTTTAGAGAATTTTAGATAGTATAGACCTCTAGAAAAAGTTGAAAGGGAATAGAAAGGAGTATACTCAGCTGTATATGCACTTTCACAACAACTGGCCATGTAGTAGGGCATACAAATTTCACAAAAATTCAGAAAAAGCTATTAAAATCACCCTTTTTAGATCATAATGCAATAAAAATTACATTCAATAAAGGACCATGGAAGCACTGACCAGAATTAATGAAAAACTAAATAATCTAATCCTAAAGAATGAGTGGGTCAAAGAACAAATCATGGAAACAATAAATAGTTTCATTAAAGAGAATTATCATAATGAGACAATATACCAAAATTTGCAGGATACATACAAAGCAGTACTAAGAGGAAAATTAAGGGAAAAAGAACAAATCAATGAATTGGGTGTGCAACTAAAAAAAAAAGTTAGAAAAAGAATAAGTTAAAAATTTCTACTGTAACACCAAAACAAAAATCCTGAAAATTAAAAGAGAGATTATTAAAGTTGAAAGTAAAAAAAATACATTAAACTAATAAATAAAACCAGGAGCTGGTTTTGTGAGACAAAAAATAAAACAGATAAACCAATGGTTAATTTCATTTTTTCAAAAGTAAGAAAACCAAATTTCCAGTATCAAAAATGAAAAGGGTGACTATATAACCAATGAAGATGAAATTAAAGCAATTATTATGAGCTATTTTGCCCAATTATATGCCTACAAATCTGACAATCTAAATGAAATGGATGAATAGTTACAAAAATATAAATTGCCCATATTAATAGAGGAGGAAATAGAATACTTAAATAACCCTATCTAAGAAACAGGAATGGAACAAGCCATAAATGAGTTCCCTAAGGAACAATCCCGAGGACCATACGGATTTATAAACAAATTCTACCAAATATTTAACGAACAATTAATTCAAATATTATGTAAACTATCTGAAAAAATAAGTAAAGAAGGAGTCCTACCAAATTCCTTCGATGACACAAATTTGTTCTTGATACCTAAACCAGCAAGAGCAGAAAGAGAAAAAGAAAACTAGAGACCAACTCATTTAATAAATATTGATGCAAAAGTTTTAAATAAAATACTTGCAAGGAAATTATAGCAATATATCACAAAGATTATATACTATGATCAGGTGATATTTATACCAGGAATTCAGGCCTGGTTCAAAATTAGAAAAGCTATAAGTACACTTGACCATATCAATAACAAAAACCACAAAAGTCATATGATTATATCAATAGATACAGAAAAAAGCTTTTGACAAAATACAACATCCATTCCTATTAAAAACACTAGACAGCATGTGAATAAATGGGCCTTTTCTTAAAATGATAAGTAGTAGTTATCTAAAACCAAGAATAATCATTATCTGTAATGGGGAAGACTCTTCAGTAAAATCAAGGACAAAGCAAGGATGTCCATTATCACCATGATTATTCAATATTGTGCTAATAAGACAAGAAAAAGAAATTGAAGGAATAAGAATAGCAAAGAGGAAACAAAACTATGACTCTTTACAGATGATATGATGGTATACTTAGGGAACATGAAAGAAACAAAAAAACTAGCCAAAACAATTAACTTTAGCAAAGGTGCAGAATATAAAATAAACCTACATAAGTCATCAGAATTTTTATATATTATTTTCTATATATTATATATTCCATATATTTATATATGTGTGTGTATGTGTATATTTCCAACAAAACCCAGTAGAAAAAGATAGAAAGATAAACTTCATTTAAAATATCTACAGGCAATAAAAATACTTGGGAGTCTGTCTGCCAAGACATACGCATGATCCTTATGATGAATATGGTTATGAAACACTTTTCACATAAATAATGACAATAAATAAACAATTGGAGAAAGAATAATTGCTCATGGTTAGGCTGAGTCAAAATGATAAAAATGATAGTATTAATGAAAAATAAAAGTGAAGGGCAGCAGCCTAGCAGTAAGTACCAGGTTTTAAACTATACTATAAAGTAGTTATCATCAAAACAATCTGTACTTGATTCGAAATAGAGTGGTTGATCAATGAAATAGATTAAGTTCACAACATATAAAAGTAAATGATCACAAGTAACCTTGTGTTTGAAAAACCTAAAGATCCAAGCTACTGGGTTAATGACTCACTATTCCACAAAAACTGCTAGGAAAACTGGAAAACAATCTGGCAGGAATACACCAATATCTCACACCATGTGACAAGATTAGGCATAGACCAACATTTCACACTGTATACAAAAGATAAGTTCAAAATGAATACATGATTTAGGCATAAAGGGTGATATCATAAGCAAATTACAAGAGGTAAAATGGATAATTTTGATTACATGAAATTTTAAAAATTTTGTACAAAGATAATGTAGCCAAAATTAGAGAAGGAAAGCAGGAAATTGGGAGGGAGAATTTACATGAAATTTCTCTGACAAAGATCTCATTTCTCAAATACATAAGGAATTTGGCCAAATTTATAAATATAAGAGCCATTCCCCAATTAATAAATGGTTAAAGGATATGAATAGGCAGTTTACAGAAGAAGAAATCAAAGTTATCAATAGTCATATGAAAAAGTACCCTAAATTATTAATAATTAGAAAATGCAATTTAAACAACTCTGAGCTACCACTTCACACCTAACAGATTGGCTAACCCAACAGAAAAGAAAAGGAATAAATGCTGGAGGAGATATGGAAAAATTAGGAACACTAATGCACTGTTGGTGGACTTGTGAACTGATCTAACCATTCTGGAGAACAATTTGGAATTACACCCAAAAGACTATACAATTGTGCATGCTTTGACCAGTAATACCTGCTTGCTAGGTTTCCATCCCAAAGAGATTAAAAAAAAATTAAAAGTACCTGGAAGCACAAAATATTTATAACAACTCTTTTTTTTGTGGTGGTAAAGATTTGAAAATTGAAGGTATACCCATCAATTGAGGAATGGCTGAACAAACTGTGGTATATGATTGTAATGGAGTACTATTGTGTTGTAAGAAATGGCAAATGGAATGATTTCAGAAAAACCTGGAAACATTTATATGAACTGATGCAAAGTGAAATGAACAGAACCAGGAGGACATTTTATTTTTTTGCAGGAAGGAAACAAACATTTATTAAGTACCTGCTATGTGCCAGGCACTGTGCTAAGCACTTTCTAAATATTATTTCATTTGATCTTCACAACAACTCTGCTATTATTATCCACATTTTACAATTGAGGAATCTGAGGCAGGCAGAGGCTAAGTGATTTACCCAGGAACTTATTGTTCAGTTGTTTTGGTCATGTCCAACTCTTCGCAACCCCAGTTAGGGTTTTCTTGGCACAGATACTGGAATGATTTGCCATTTCCTTCTCCAGTTCATTTTATGGATGAGGAAACTGAGGGAAACAGGATTAAGTGACTTGCCCAGGGTCACACAGCTAGTAAGTATCCATGTCCAGATTTGAACTCAGGTCTTCCTGAATTCCAGGCTTAGCTCTCTATCTGCTGTGCCACCTAGCTGCCCTAGTGTGTCCAGGGACACAGCTAGTAAATGATTGAGGTCTAATTCAAACTCAGGTCTCAGGAGAACACTTTAAATGGTAACAGCAATATTGTAATGATAATCAACTGTGAAAGACTTAGCTACTCTGATCAGTACAATGATCCACCACAATTCCAAAGAACTAATGAAAAATACTATGTACCTCCAGAGATCACTAATAAATTCTTAGTGAAGTTTGAAGTGTGTTTTTTTCACTTGTTATTTTTCTTGCTTTTTTTTGCAACATGGCTAATATGGAAATATATTTTGCATGGCGTCACAAGTATAATGGGTATTGTATTGCTTGCCTTCTTGATGGATAGAGTAGGGGCAGAAGAGAGAGAGAAAATTGAGAACTGAAAATTAAAATTAAAAAAACAAGTAGTGACATTGAATACTTTGTTTCACTCATGATTTTTTGGAAAAAAAGAGTAAAATCTGGTTCCGTTATATGTAAGGGTAGGTCTTGGTTTTAGATAAAGACTATTTGTAATATTAAGGAAAGGTCCATTTATCCCAGTGTTTTCTAGTGTTTTTTTTTTTACAGAAATGGGGATTGTATTTTTGTCAAAAGCTTTCTTGTCATCTCTTGATAATATATGCTTTTCCTGTTTCTGTTATTAAGATGATTAAGTTTGTAGTTTTCCCAATATTAAACCAAACTTACATTCCCAGTATAAAGAAACATGATGATGGTGTGTTATTTTGTGGTATCTTGTTTAAACTTCTTTGATAATTTTTTTTAAATTTTTACATTGATGTTCATTAGGAATATTAGTCTATAGTTATCTTTTTTCTAGTTCTACACTCCAGATATGTATCAAGACTATATCTGTGTCACAGAAGAAATTTATTAGGATACTTTCTTGTGCTATTTTTGCAAACAGTTTATGCAAGATTGGAATTAATTGTTCTTTGAATGTTTAATTTAATTAATTTGTGAATCCATCTGCTCATGGGTTTTTTTCCTTTGGAAGTTAATTTATGTCTTGTTAAAATCTTCCTCTGAGATTAGGTTGTTTAAGTTTTCTACTTCTTGTTCTGATGACTGGATATTTTAATTTTTATAAATATTAATTCAGCCATTTAAGTTGATTTTATTCACACATAGTTGGGTAAAAGTTTCTAACAATATTATTTATTTTACTGTGAATTCTTTTTCATTTTTAATGCTGATAATTTGATTTTTTTTCATTTTAATCAAATTAGTTAGTGGTTCATCTATTTTATTGCTTCCTAAACTCTCCTCCTGAAAAAAAAAACCAGCTCCTACCTTGATTTATTCAATTATTTTTTTTCAGTTTTGTTCATCTCTTCCATGATTTTCAGTATTTCCATTTTGTTGTCTAATTATATATTTTTAATTTATTGGTTTTCAAGGCTTTTTTTCATTTATCAATTCATTGATCTGTTCTTTCTCTTTTTTGTTAATGAAAGTGTTTAGAGATAAGAATTTTCCCTGAAGAACCATTTTGGTTACATCCAAAAAATTCAATATCTTTAGGGTTAAGTTATTTCATTTCCAGTTTATTTTTAATAATTTTTCCAGTGGCCATATACTTGATTTTACTACATTGTGGTTAGTAAAGTGTTTTAATATTTCTGCTTTCCTGCAATTGTTTATGAAGTTTTTATTACTAAGATATTATCAATTTCTGTAAAGGTGTCATAGAAGTGAGAAGTATGGATACTCCTTTTTCTTTCCATTAAATAAATGTGAGAATCCTATCATATCTAATTTTTCTAAAATTCTATTCAGGTCTCACTTTCTTTCTTGTTTATTTTGATTAGATATATCAAAATCTGAAAGGAGTACACTGAGGATACTACTACTATAATTTTACTATCTATTTCTCCATAAAATTCATTGAGTTTTTCCTTAAGATATTTACATGTTATGCCATCGCATGCATATCTGTTAAGTATCTAAATTAATTCCATTTGTTGCCTTTCAGCAAAATGCATTTTCCATTTTTATCTCTTTTAATTCTGTTTTAGCTATTGCCTTATCTGAAATAATAATTTATATCTGTGTTTTTTTATTTACTCAGGTGAAATATAATAGGATTTTCTCCAACCCTTTGTTTTAATTTTGTTTGAATCTTTATGTTTTAAATATGATTTCCTAAAGAAGGTATTATTTGAACTTTGCTTTTTAATCCATTTTGGTAACTTCTATTTTATGAATGAATTTATCCTATTCACATTCATAATTATATTGATTAATTCTATTTTTTTCTTCTATCCTATTCTCATATTTTTTCTTCTTGGTACTCCTTAATCCCTCCTTAAAATTTACAAGTTCTCATACCTTTTTTTCCTTTTCATCTCCTCTACAACTTGGGGTTTGTTTTGCTTATGATTAATCCGTCTGTGAATCTACCATCCCTCTTATCTATCTTCCTCCCCTCTTCTTGTTCTTATCTCTATCCTTGTTGAATTCAGTGTATTCCTACAACAAGCTTTGTGTGTGTTTGTGTGTTCTGCATTCTTTTGACCAATTTAGATAAAAGTTAAGTTTTTTTAAGTTAGATTTAATTTAGATAAAAGTTAAGTTCAAGTGGTGTCCACTGCCCTCCATTGCATTTTTATTGTTAAATATATGATACAGATTTCTTGAAATATGATACCTAGGGTTTTTTATATCATGGCTTTCAGAGAGTCTAAAGATTCTTAATTTTTTCTCTTTGATCTGTTTTCTAAGTCAGTTATATTTGCTATAGGATACTTTACATTTTTTTCTATTTTTTCAGTATTTTGATTTTGTTTTAATATTTCTTATTGCCTCATGGAGACATTAGCTGTCAATCTGTTAATTTCCTTTCCAATTCTTTCTTCCATAGCTCTCATTTCTCTTCCATTTTTTCCCTCACACTCTCTCATTTTATACATAAAAACATTTTAAAACTCTTTTCAAAAACTCTTGCTTCATTTCTTCCAGGAATTCTAGTTGAATTTGTGGCCAAGCTATGTTTTTCTTTGAGGCTTTGCTTACAGGTGTTTTAGAGTCTGTCTCTTCTTCTGCTTTTGTGCCTTGTGTTTATTATCTGCCATAATAGCTCTTTATGGTGGAATTCTTTTTTGTTTGTTTATTTGCTCATTCTTCCAGCCCACTTCTTAATCTCAGAGTTGATGGCTGAGCTCCACACACTTCTGGGGGTGGGGGTTAGGGCAGGAAGGAGAGAAGCTGTTATGTTACTGCTTTGTATGGGTATTCATTTGCTGCTTTCTTGAGCATTGGGTTATTCCAATATCTCAGGGATGGGATCTGTAAGTTTTGGTTCTGTCAAGTTGTCTGATCCAGGTAAAAGTCTGATCACTGAATCTCTGGTTCGAACTCTGCAAGTCCTGACCTGTGTTTCAGTCTCCACATTAGTAGACTGCTGCTGGGTTCAGTTCCTATCAGCCAGCTGGGAAGTTGTGTTGGTTCAGAGTGACAGAATTGCTGATTCCCTTTTGGTCTGAAATTTCTGCTCTGATCATTCCTCTACAGGCTTCAGACTGCTATGGAAACTGGAACTGAGATCTGACTCTGCTGCCAGAGTCTAAGCCATTGTGCTTCTGTTTGATTGTGAACCAGCACCATTCTTGTTATAGTTCTGAGGGCCTCCCTATAGAGGAATACTGCCCTGGGACACAGGTCCCTTCTCAGTCCACCGTAACTCTGGGACCTGGAACAGCAGCTGCCAAAGAGGCCAGCTGACACATACTGTTACAATTTGCCTTCAATGCCACTGCCTCTTCCTGGGGTGCTGGAGTGCTCCACACATGGCATGCTCCTGCTCAGACCACATTCCTGGTGTCCACAGATTCCTCTCTCTGATTGTTTATGTGAGCCTGACCTGGACAAATGATTCACTGTAGTTTTTTTTCAATTTCCCCTTCAGGACTGGGTCTCATATTTTCTATATCTGTTTGTCCTGCTTCCTATTGCTCCATCATCTTGGCTCTGCCCAAGTTGTTGATTCTTTTTTTCAAACCTCTTCTCCATTGCTCTCATTTCTTTGTTATCTCTTTTTGTAAGCTCTTAAACCATGTCTTCAAGGATTTCTATTTGTTCTTGTGGGGAAGTTGTGGGGTTTTTTTTCCCTTGAAATCCGAATTATAGATATTTTTTACTTGTTCTCTTCTGGCTTTGTGTATTTGGTCATTCTTGGCATCAAAAAAGTCTTTTTCTGTTTGTGTGTTTGTTTGTTTGTCTGTTTGTTCATTTTTGTTGTTGAGGCATCTAGGGTTGAGTCCTGGTGCTTCCCTACTCTGGGGATCAGATCAAGTTGAGGATCTTTCTTTGCCTGAACGTCTTTCCTTTGGTTAGACTTCTTCCTTCCTTGGGGATCAGGCTTAGTTAGGGTCCCTTTTCTGGATATCAAGGATTCATCTTCCTTTTGTAATCAACCTTAGTTGAAGCCCTTTCCTTGGCAAAAGGCTAGAGAGGAGGGCAAAACTTTTACATTGACCCTCTGTTATTTCTTTGGTTGCTCCCTTCATTCCCTCCATTGAAGCAGACCTGGCTGAAGGCTTTTCCTTGAGAAGGAAGGTTGAGAAATGACTTTTTATTTACTTTACTATGTTGAGATCCTTTTCTTCCACAACCAGTTAAGGCCCAAAGCAACAAGTGGCCTGGGCTGAGGCTGCTTTTCTTCACATCAAGGTATATTTTCCCCCTTTCATGATGAGGTTATTTGGTTTTTTACCCCTCAGCTCAAAAATTTTTCACTTTACATTACACTTTCACTTTTTATCCCTATGGGGATCTTTTGCTAAGGCTTTTTTAAACCAATAAAGCTTTTATCATGAACCTAAGATTTTCACTTTCACTTTTCATCCTTCAGGAGATTTCTTACCTCTGAGACTTTGTTTTTTCTTTCACAGGAAGGTTTTAAAATTTACCTTAATTTTATCCCTTTGAAATGCTGCATAATCTTCACTGACTTGGGTTTGGGATGGGGTGGAGAAGTTCTGTGGTAATCCTTTTCTTATGGACGAGATGTAGAGATGTAGGTAAGACATCTAGGTAGAAAAAGCATACTTTTCTCCTTTATGTAGTCTGTGTTTTGGTCAAACTGTACAGCTTGCTGTATCCCTTTCATGACATTTCTATCTCCTGTCTCCTTGCCTTTGCACGGACAAGCTATCCACCATCTATGCACTGCACCCTTCCCTCCTGGCAAGTAGAATCCTTCTTTTCTTCAAGGGGAAGCCCAAGTATGGACTCTACTCATGGACTATTCTTGATCCTACCATATGCCCAATTGCTGGTGCCTTCCCCTCTTTCCAGAAACTCCTTGACTTTATATACTTTTGCATTTATTTATCTGTTTTTATATTATTTCCTCACAATGGAAAGTAAGCATTATAAAGGGAAATACTGTTTTATCTTAGTATTCCTAGTATTTGGTACATACTAGGCAATGGCATTTAATAAGTACATTTTGAATGAAAATGCTGTTGTCTTTTGAAATACATAAAAATAAAAATATGACTGAATGTATTAAGTAGAATCTCTATCAATCCTTTTAGTCATAAGTCTTGAGCAGCTAGGTGGCCTAGTAGGTAAAGTGCCAGGCCTAGAGTCAGGGAAACCTGAGTTCAAATCTGGCCTCAGACACTTAACTAGCTGGGTGACCCTGGGCAAGTCACTTAATCCTGTTTGCCTCAGTTTCCTCATCTGTAAAATGAACTGGAGAAGAAAATGGCAAACCACTTCAGAATCTTTGCCAAGAAAATCCTAAATGGGATCATGAAGAGAGACAGGACTGAAATGAGGGAATAACAACAAAAATAAGTTTAATCTTCACACCTGTGCTACACTAATTAGGCACTAGTTTAACTGATGGTAGCTACTTGAGGTTCAAGTACAGTGTCTAAAAGGAATTTCAAAGCTCTATATGACTTACCCTGAATTTTTTAACCCCATCTTCCAGCAACAGAAGGTCACAGTATTTAAAGGGCTAGAGAATAATACTTCTGTTACACACTATACTCATTAGATCTTTTTATACAATTTAAACCAGAGCTTGTCATAGGACAATTAAAACGGAACTACAAAGGATTCATAACAGAATTACAAAGAGCATTAAATGGTTGGAAAACATCTCAGGAATTGAAGTTAGAATAACTGTGGTTATTTAGCCCAAAGAAGAAAAGTATACAGAGTTGTTTGATTATTGTCATCAAAGTATATGAAAAGATTTTTTATGAGAAGGATGCACATCAATTTTTCTTTGTGTCTGCTACAAGCTAACAAGAGGAAATAAGCTTAAATCAAAGCAAGGGAGATATGTGGTTCTATGAAAAATCAATCCCCAAATCTAGAGATGAAAAATAGTCTTGATTTAGCTTCCAGTTAATTAAATTACCTTTTTAGATGTTTACACTATATAGTAGTAATTTCTATTGCTTAAACACTTTAAACTACTAAAGAAATTTTTATTTGAAAATTTCATGAAATTCAGTTATTTTGACAGCATGTGTCAATGAAATAATTATTTTCTGCACCAATTAATATTACATTTCTCAAGGAATAGGCATTTTTAAAATACTACTCTCTTCATTTTTATTTTTTAAATAGTTTTGTTATTGAGTCCTAGACAAATACCAGCAGATATGAGCATTTCCGTATACACAGATGAACTGAAGAGGTTTGTTTATAAACCCACAAATCTCTTTATGCAGAGCTTGCATTTAAAAAAATTCAACATGTTACTCTCAAAGCTGCCTTACTTTTCTGTAGCTCCTAAACCTTGTTCTTTTCCATACATTGAAAAAGAAATACTACAATGGCCCTTTTCTTTTTTTTTTCAGGAAGGGAAGAAACATCAATAGTCCTCCTATAAAAATTATAAAACCTTGTAACATACAGATACCCACGTAAAACAAATCGATGCATTAGCTTTGTCCTAAAAATTTACCTCAATCTGTACCTCAAGTTCCTGACCTCTCTGTCAGATGATGGGTACCATGCTTCCACACTGGTCCTCTGGAAAGTTGGTTGGTCACAATAATTAGTCCTTAAGTCTTTCAAAATTGTTTTTATTTATGTTATAATTATTTACAAATTGTTTTACTGGTTCTACTCATTTAATTCTGAATCAATTCACATAATTCTTCCTGGTTTTCTCAGAATCCATCTCATTTGTTCTTTTTAATGTCTTTAATAACATTATATTATATTCATATACCATAATTTGTTGAGCCCCTTTAGTTTCCAACTCTTTGTTCTCACAAAAGCACTGTTAAACATACTTTTTTGTATATATGGATCCTTTTCATTTTTCTTTGATCAATTTGGGGCCACAATCTACTCTCAATGATCAGCACCTAGATTATCATTTTTATGATTTATGCTCAGAAAATAATTAATATTAGGAAATTATCATACTATTATCTAGCACACATGCCAGCTACCTGGTAACTCCAGGGAATAATTTCCTTTAATATTGGCTTGAGCAAGTAAACATGATTCAAACAATATCAGAGAATCACAAAATGTTTAAAGTTGGAAGGCATTTCAGCCTCCAAATACACCAACACAATCTCCACTACAGCATTTCTGACCAGCGATCATCTAGTTTCTGATTGAAGACTCACAGCTTTCTGAGACAGCCCATTTTACTTTTGGATACCGCTAATTGTTAGAATTTTTCCTGAAAAAGAGCCTAAATATTCATCTTTTCAATTTCTTCCCTACTGATCTTGGTTCTGCCTTCTGGGGCCAAACAAAAAACAAGTCTAACCCTTCTTCCATGTGCCAGCCTTTTAAATTCTAGAATACAGATATCATGTCTCTCCCCCCTTATCCATTCTCAGTTCCTTCAGCTGATCTGCATGTGTCACAAATAAAAGATCCTTCACTGTCCTAGTTCTTGTCTTCTAGATATTCTCCATTTATCAAAGTCCTTCTTAAACAATACTGCTTAGAGCAACGCATAATATGCTAGCTGTGACCTGACCAAGATGAAGAACAGTAGGACCTCCTTGATCCTACAAACTATATTTCAGTCCAAGATAACATTTGCCTTCTTAGCTTTCATAACACATGACTACTGAGCTTGCAATCCACTAAAACTCTTAGATCTTTTACAGACAAACTGCTCTCCAGCCATCCTTCCCCTAACTTGTATTTGGGAAGTTTATTTTAAACTCAAATGTAAAACTTTATCCTTGCCCCTCTTGAATAGCATCTCATTAAATTTAGCCCAACATAACCTATTAAGTCTGTCACCCCATGTGCTTGCTATTCATCCCCACCTCAGGATCATCTTCAGATTTAATGAGCATGCCGGCTATGTCTTTATCCATCACTGATAAAAATGTGAAATAGCACAGGGCCAACCACAGATTCCTGGGGCACTCCAGGGGAGACCTCCTGCAAAAATGACACTGAATCAGTAACAACTAGTCTGAGCCATTCAACTTGCTCTAAATTGATCTTTTTCTATTGTAATCCAGCCTACCTCTTCATCTTTTTCAACAGAATAGTATGAAATACTTTCTCAAATTATTTGTTAAAATTTAGGTGAGTTTTTTTTCTACAGCCTTCTTCCAATTTAACAGTTTAGTAACCCTGAGAAAAAGATGAAAAACAGCTAGTCTGGCATGATCTGTTCTCAAGAAACCCATGTTGATCCTCTGTGATCAATACTACCTTTTCTGGATGCATACTATCTTTTTAATGAGTCATTCTAGAATCCTATCAGTAACCCAAGTTAAGCCTATAGTTTGGAGAATCTCTTTTAAAAAAATCAAAATGATATTTTATCCAGTCCTGCAATTTCCCCATTTTTCAACAATCTTTCAAGTATCACTAAAATGATGTAGTAACTAAGCACATCTCCCCCCTTTTTTTCCAGTACCAGAGGATGTTGCTCGATTGGTATTTAAACAGATCAGTTCCAATTAGGTGCTCTTAAATCTCTTGACTTACCTTGTTTGGCAACTCCATTACCCATTTTCATTCTATCACTTTCTGAGCAAGACCATCTTTTTTTGGCAGAGAAAACAGAAAAAGAAGAAAAAGAAAAGAAAGAATTGTGCAACTCCCTCTTCTCTCTATTGTCAGTTATGATTTTCTACCTACCCAAGCAACAGTCCTCTAACTTCTTGAATCTCACTGAAATAAGGTTTTTTTTAAAAAAAAATTCGACATCCTTGTTTTGTCCTCAATTCTCCTTTCTTTTTTTTTTTTTTGGTAATTGGGGTTAAGTGACCTGCCCAGGGTCACACAGCTAGTAAGTATCAAGTGTTTGGTCTGAGGCCGGATTTGAACTCAGGTCCTCCTGACTTCAGGGCCGGTGCTCTATCCACTGCGCCACTTAGCTGCCCCCTCAATGCTCCTTTTCAGATACCTTTCCATGGGTTCTTTCACATTGGAGTGGACAATCATGAGTTGAACAGATAAGACTGCTCATTCAGGCTTGACTAATATTCTAATAACATATTTCTACAATACAGTACTTACCAGTTAAAATTTTCTTCAGATCTCTAACCCATGAGAAACAGTGGTCTTCACTTAAGTTATTAAGAGTAAGAGTATAATCCTTCAGTTTATTTTGTTCCTTTTTCATACATACAAAAAGTGTGATACCTAACAAAGTACCACCTTTCTGCTGTTTGGCAGATCGACGCCATTTCAATTTCACAGAGAATAAGTCTTTGAGCTCAATAAATTCCTCTTTACTCAAGAAGCCACATTTGGAATTACCTAGAAAAGAAAAGAAAATTTTCAATTAAAAATTAATCTGTCCATTCCAGAAACTTTTATTCCCATTGCCTAGTATGGTGTCTGGCACATAGTAGGTCTTCATTAATGCTTATTGATTAATTGTAGAGAAACAGGTATGTAATGTGCAGTGGTTAGTGATCTTAGTCAATTTATAATTCTTCATATTTTTAAAGTGTTGGTTATGCTATATGTTCTAAGAGAATGCAAAGGAAACATTTGTCATTTTCCTTTTTATCATTTTGTCAATTGGGAAATTTGCCTAATTATCATTATGAATCATTCCTTAATTGCCAAATCTGATTTTTGAAAACATTTTGAAATCCTCCTTCTGGATATCTTTTCAGTACTTCACACTGCTGACCACCTTTCTTTTTTTCTAGGTAAGTCTCTTCTCTGGCACTAGGTCCATAACCTTGGCATTGTCCTCAATTCCTCCCTGTCTGTCACACAACACAGAGAAAATCAGTCATCAAATTTTGTCATATCCACAATGATAACATCTCTTTTCTCTGACCCCTTCTCTCTACTCACATAGACACCACTCATTCAGGCCCTTCATCAATTCTATCCCAACTCCAATCCATCCTCAATGTGCCACATAAATGAGTTTGTTTAAGGGCTGATATGACCAGGTCTCTGTCTCTCTGTCTGTCTCTGTCTCTCTGTCGCTCTATCTCTGTCTCTGTCTCTCTCTCCATATACATATATACATATATATGCATATATATGTATATAAATATATGTATACATATATGTAATTTTTAAGTATTGGTACATGTAGCAGAAGTGTGTGTATCCACTACATGTACCATAAGTTTTTTACTTGATGCAAATATACATATATATGTGTATATTTGATACAAGGTTACTCTCTTTCTCCCCCAAATATTTTTATTCATATCATTAAATATTCTCAACCATATGTAAAAATTTAACATTCATTTTTAATTTTTTGAGTTCCAAATTCTCTCTCTACCTCCCTCTCCTCCCCCTCCATGAAAAGGCAAGCAATGTGATATAGATTATACATGGGAAGTCATGCAAAACATATTTCCATATTAACCATAATGCAAAAGAAAACACAGATCAAAAAGAAGAAGAAAGTTTAAAAAAAAGTATACAGTTATACAGTTATCCCTAACACATTGCAGGGGTAAATGGCATGGTACTCCCATGATTTGGAAAACCTGTGTAAAATCCATAGGACAAGACCCTTCACCTTCCTTTTCCTTTAGGAAATCATATAAGAACTTAGCCTTTTCTCGTACGATGCCAGAGTTTATTGAAATGCCTTTTTAAAATAACAATCCTGCATTTCTGAGTTTCTAAACCATTTCTGTATCATCTGTTGGCCTTTACATGTTGACTGCAGCTTCCGTAAAGCTCCCCAAAATTCCCATTTAATTTCTTATGCCAACCCATAATCTATTAAAACTGCAGTGGGGAAAGTCATGATGTGGAAGGGATAACTGTACACTGATCTGCATTCAAACTCCATTAGTTCTTTCTCTGCAGGTGGATAGCATTTTTCATCATAAATCCTTCAGAATTGTCTTAGATAATTGTATTGATCAGAATAGCTACGGGGCAGCTAGGTGGCGCAGTGGATAGAGCATTGACCCTGAAGTCAGGAGGACCTGAGTTCAAATCTGGCCTCGGACCCAACACTTGACACGGAGTAGCTGTGTGACCTTGGGCAAGTCACTTAACCCCAATTACCTCACTAAAAACAAACAAACAAAAAAAAAAAACAAAGAATAGCTAAGTCATTCACAGTTGATCATAGTATAATATTGCTATTACTATGTACAATGTTCTTCTAGTTCTGCTTGCTTCATTTTGCATCAGTTCATATAAGTGTTCCCAGGTTTTTCTGAAACCATCCTGCTCATTATTTCTCATAGCACAATAGCATGTCATCACCATCATATATCACAACTTGTTCACCATTCCCCAATTGATGGGCATCCCCTCAATTTTCAATTCTTTGCTATCACACAAAGAGCTGCTATAAATATGTTTGTACAGATAGGTCCTTTTCTTTTTGTTTTTCATCTCTTTGAGACACAGATCTAGTAGTGGTATTGCTGAGTCAAAGGCTATGTAAAGTTTTATAACCCTTTGTGTGGATTTCCAAATTGCTCTCCAGAAGGGTTGGACAAATTCACAACTCCAGCAACATTGTATTACTGTCTTAATTTTTTTACATCCTCTCAAATCTTTGTCATATTAGCTAACCTGATACTTGTAAAGTGGTACTTAAGAGATGTTTTAATTTGCATTTCTCTAATCAACAGTGATTTGGAGCATTATTCACAAGAATATAGACAGTTTTGATTTCTTCTTCTGAAAACTGTCCTTCATATCCTTTGACCATTTATCAATTGATGAATGACTCATATTCTTACAAATTTTACTCACTTCCCTATATATTTAAAATATGAGGTCTTTAACAGAGAAATTTGCTGTAAAAATTTTTCCCAGTTTCCTGCTTTCTTTCTATTTTTGGCTTCACTGATTTTGTTTGTGAAAATTATCCAGTTTGTATTTTATAATTCTCTCTATCTCTTCTTTGGTTATAAATTCTTTCCTTTTCCATATATCTGAGAGGTAAAATTCTTCATGCTCCCCTAATTTGCTTTATGATATCACATTTTAAGTCTAAATCATGTACCCATTTTGGCTTTGTCTTGGTATATGGTGTAACAAGTTGCTCTAGACTTTGTTTCTGCCAAACTGCTTTCCAATTTTCCTAGCAATTGCCAAATACTGAGTTCTAGCCCCCAAAGCTGGGATCTTTGCATTTATCAAACATTAGTTTCCTATGGTCATTTACAACTGTGTATTATATACCTAATCTATTGCACTGATCCACCACTCTATTTTTTGCCCTGTACCAGATTGTTTTGATGATTACTACTTTGTAATACAGTTTAGATCTGGTACTGCTAAACCACCTTCCTTCACACTTTTTTTAAATTCATCTCTTTAATTTTCTTGATTTTCATTGATTTCATTAATCTTTTGATTTTCTTCTTTTGTTCTTCCATATGAATTATTTTTCCTAGTTCTATAAAATAATGTTTTGGAAGTTAAGACTAGTATAGTACTGAATAAGTAATTTAATTTAGGTAGAATTTTTATTATATTGGCTTGGCCTATGCATAAGAAATTAATATTTCTCCAATTGTTTAGATCTGACTTTATTTGTATGAAGTGGTTTCTAATTGTGTTCATATAGTTCCTGGGTGTGTCTTGGTAAGTAGACTCTCAAATATTTTATATACTGTCTATAGTTACTTTAAATGGAATTTCTCTCTCTTGCTGCTGGGCTTTGTTGATACTATATAGAAATGCTGATGGTTTGTGTGGGTTTATTTTATTTCCTGCAACTTTGCTGAAGTTGTTAATTATTTCAATTATTTTTTAGTTAATTCTCTAGGATTCTCTAAGGATATCATATTTTCTGCAAACAGTGGTAGTTTTGTTTCCTCATTGCCTATTCTAATTCTATTAATTTCTTTTTTCTTATCTTAATGCTATAGTTAGCATTTCTAGTATGATATTGAATAATGGCGATAACAGGCATCCTTGCTTCACCCCTGATCTTATTGGGAAGGTTTCTAGACTATTATCCCCATTACAAATAATGCTTACTGGTAGTTTTAGATAGATATTACTTATCACTTTAAGGAAAGTTCCTTTTATTCCTATGCTTTCCAAAGTTTTTAATAGGAGTGATTATTGTATTCTGTCAAAGGCTTTTACTGTATCTATTGAGATAACCACATGATTTTGGTTGCTTTTGTTATTGATATGGTCAATTATGCTTATAGTTTTCCTAATACTGAACCAGCCCTGCATTCCTCATATAAATCTACCTGATCATAACTTATAATCTTTGTGATATATTGCTGTAATCTCCTTGCTAGTATTTTATTTAAAAATTGTGTATTAATGTTCATTATAGAAATTGATCTGTAGTCTGCTTTCTCTGTTTTTGCTCTTCCTAGTTTAGATATCAGCACCATATTTGTGTCATAAAATGAATTTGGTAGGACTCCTTCTTTATCTATATTACAGTTAGGGTCTTCTTCTGGGGTGTAGGGGAAACTGTTCCAAGCTTTAGGTTTTTCATGCTTCTCTTTTCAGAGCTAGTTGTGGAGTCTGTGAGTTTCTGGTGCTTCCAAGGTGGTACGATCTAAGGAGAGATGTAGTCATTGCTCTCCTAGCCTGTGCTCAGGTCTTTATGCAGGAAGATACCTTGTTCCCCAGTAGCCACAAATGCTAGTGCTCCTCTTGGCCCTGGAACTGTGACCAGGTCCCCTGCTGTCCTACAGCCTCAATCATTAATGCTCCTTTCTGCCTTGGAACTGTGCCCAGGGCCTCTGTACCCCTGTGGCTGCAAGTACTAGTGCTCCTTTTCGCCCTGAAACTGTGACCCAGGACTGCATATGGACAATACAACAGGATCCAAAACCCAGGGCCAACAAAGGGTCCCCTGAAATCTCTTTCTGACCAATTGTCTGACTATCTTTCTGACTGTGGGCTGAGAGCCCCCAAACTGCTGCTGCTGATGTTGCAGCTGCCCCCAAGGCCTGCTGCTAGTGTTGCCAAGGCGCAGATTGTGCTGCGCTTTGGGCTTGATTACCACCATGGTGTGACAGACCTTTCCTGCAGACCTCATAAGTTGTCTTGGGCTGGAAAATTGTTTCACCCCAACCTTTTGTTGCCTCTGCTGCTCCAGAATTCAATTTTAGGCATTATTTTAAAGTTGTTTGGAGGGGGATGTTTGGAGAGTTCATTGCCTCTATGCCACCACCTTCTACTCAATCAGTTTAACTGAATACATGACTGAATTGACTATGGTTATACCCAGACTGTTAAAGCTGGAAGGACCTTGAGAGATCACTTTGTCTTGTTTTTCTTACACTGTATGAATAATTTGTCTTGAATAAGTCTTGAAGCTAGAAATACTTCCTCCTCTAAATTATTAAATATAATATAAATTATATATGTAATATAAATTAATATGTAAATAGTAAATGTGTAAATATGTAAATAGTAAAACAAATTATATTACAGTTTTGAATATGAAAATAGGTATAATTTCCCTAAACTAAACCCACCCCAATCACTGATGATATTCCCTAGCTATATATTCCCCCAAATAAATAATTATGGGTTTTGTTAATATATTTCAAGCCCAGAAATGTTCTATAAATCAAATTAATATGGAAAAGATTCATCCAACCATCTAATATTATAGATGAGTAATCTGAGAATTCTGTGGCTCTGTGTTGCAGTCTGGTGTCTCTCCATGTTTAACTTTCCTTCTCTGTCTTCTATACTCTTTCTTTCTTTCTTTTTGTTGTTGTTGTTTCTCTCTCCATCTCATTCTCCCTTAACTGGCCAAAATATGGCATATAATTGAATACGGTTTTATAATTTACTGAATGGAATGTATTATCACCTGATCTTAATTTGAAAATTTGATGAATTTTTTATTTATACTTCTTGAAAAAAACAAAATATTTTTGCTCATTTGTTCCTTGACAGAGAAGTTTCTCACCCTGCTTAAGAAAAAATGTTTTTGCATGTTAAACATATCTCCATTTCAAAACATTTATCACTTATTTAAATATTCTGTCTTTATTTCATGAATATGTGCTATACATTGATATTGTAAATGACACAAAAAATTCTTCAAATAAATTGGTCTAAATTTGGCCAAATTTTACCAATTAATTCAAGATGATGTCTTAGGGTCACACAGTAATAATTATACATTATCATACAGCTGTACAAAGTCACTGATGTTTTAAGCAATTTCATCTACATTACCTCTTCTGCTACTCAAAATACTAAGATGAGGTAGGAAAGGCACATTTTATTATCCCCATTTAAAGGAAAAGGAAACTGAGGCAGAGAAAACTGACCTGGTCTAAGATCATATCAGGTTAATTGTAGGGCCAGGTCTGAAACACAGATTTCCTGACTTAAATCCTAGCATTTTCTCGACTAAATAAGTTTTCCAAACTTCTACTGCCAAAAATCCCTTTGTATATTATTTCATGGTAGTTTTTTTTTTCATTTTCCTTTTTGTTCTAATCTGTGAAATAGGTGATTCTTTGTCTCTGCAGCATCTATGGATTTCATCTTTTCTTCCTTTTCCATACAATGAACAATAGGTTCTTCCTAGTTTCTGCTCAGACTTGGCCTTCTGGAATGTTCTATAAGTTTTCAGTATAATTCCTCCAAACCACTCCTTGATTCTAAAACTTTTCCAACCCCACAGAAACTTCACTCTCTGGAAGAAAAATGTAGGGATCATGAATTTATTATTATCCATGTATTTCCGAACATACTAAACATCCATTTTTTAGTTAGTTACAAAGTCACTGAAAAAAGGAGCCCCAATAATGTTTTGTCTGCTATTTTAAGGCAACCTCCCAGATACTAACAAGAGCATCTTCAATGGACAAATGAAGCAGGAAAAGAATTCAGCTGGTGTTACCCTAGCCAGTTCTAATGATAAGTTCTAAGCAATCGTCCTTATATGCCTTTGCCTACCTTCCAAATTAAGTCCCTTTCCCTGTTCTCCCCAAATACCTAAAAATATATTACAAAAGAAGAAATGTCTATGGAATCATAGAGTAGGTTATAGTCATACATGAATGACCCATTTGCCAGATTCCTGTGTAACACCTTAAAAGGGAATAGGCAAAACATGATTTTAGAGTTACAAGCTTAGAATAAATGTGTTTAGTTATTTTCTAAATAACTGACCAAAAATAATTCCCAACATAATCTTCCTTTAGAAAAATTTTTTTCAGATCGTGCATCATGTCATTATGAAAAAAATTACCTATTACTTATTATAGCAATGTAGCAAGATAAGATTAATATCATTAATAAATCAATCAAATCAACAAGCTTTTAATTGTGTATTATGTGCCAGGTACTATGCCAGGTGCTGCTGATACAAAAAAAAAGAAAAAAAGTCTTCCTACTTTGTCTCTTTTTACCACCAAGATCAACCACTGACTAATTACTACCAATGAGTGAGTAAGCCCCAAAGCCCCAGGGATGGCAGTGGCATCCAGATCACTGGACCTGCTTTCAGGTCATCCCTCAAAGTTATCATGCAGAGAAGCAATCCCTGCATTGAAAGACCCAGTCATCCCTACCAACCGTTGACCAACTGCTAGCTATACAACAGACAAACCAGCCAGGCTGAAGTGGCAAAGCACCCTGCTGAAGGATAGACAGGAGGCACTATGTGCCAGGCAAAACCCACCACTGCTTCAACCATCACCTCCCCTCAGACCCTGATGCAGGTGAACCATGGCCCTGACCCCAAGAACTCTGGTAAGAGAAGTACTTCCAGACCACCTGACCTTGTTTAATTCAGCCTACCCCCACCTAAGAGAAGCAACCGCTGTGGAGGTACAACATGTAAAATGCTTCTTTACTGTGGCCCCCACCTCCTCAGCAGCCACAGTTACCGAAGACCAAGCAGGAAAAAGTTCTCAACACCAAAGTCTTACCACTGTTAAATGGTTCAACATCAGAAACAGATATGACTCTATCAGCGGAACCAACATGAAAAAAAGGTACATTCCCACCAGCTTTGCCAGTCACTGCACCCTAGGGACTATGGGACCTTTCCATATGACTTGTAGCTGAAACCTCCTAAATGTGTTGTCTTCTCCTAAAAGAATGTGAACTCTGGGAGAGCAGATGACATCTTGCTTTTCTATTAGTATGGCCCATGCTTAGCACTGTATCTGGCACACAGTAAATACTTAATGCTTTTTCATTCATTATTTCCACAAAGCAATCCCCACTCACTAGAGTTAACAGTCTAACAGGGTTGTTATCTAGCTGCCATGATCACTTATTAAATTTGAAGAGGATTTCATTTCACAAATTTTATAGACACAATATTGATAATTGTAAGGAAAAAAGTCTCATTTTCTCAATCTATCTAACTATATGATCTTTAGGATAAAATTAGGACACTGAATATTATCAAATTAAGGAAAATGCCAGTTAAAGTTTTCAATTGATTTAAGGGTTACCCAGGAATATTTTTCAGTGCAAACTTAGATTTTTAAGTTGAGATGGATTAAGGAGGGACCAGCTGGCTTTTCTAATGGCAGAATATACACTGACTTCCTAGAAATTCAAGCAAACCAACACTCCATGAGATGAAGAAAACTCATAAGACTCTATAGAAAGCCCTCTAACCCATAAATGATGCTGATAGGTTCTATAGATCACCTAAACTGTAATTCTTAACTTTTTTGTGTATCATGATCTCTTTAGAAGTCTGGTGAAGCTTATAGACTCCTTCTCAGAATTTTAAATGCATAAAATAAAATGCATAATATTACCCCAAAAAGCAGTTAGATAGAAATACAGTTATTAAATTTTTACAAAACAAATTCATGAACCCTAGGTGCAGAGCTCTTCATCTAAATGGATAAGCTAATGCAAGATGGGATTTTTAAAAGACTAATTAAAAGGAGAAAATGAGCATTGTTTAAATAAAATCATTGGCCCCTAAAAGACTTTATATTTGGATGATCTAAAAGGACCTGGATATGATATGACAATAAGAACAAGTATTATTGTAAGTAGTCATACTGAGAGAAGATTACATTTTATAGGAAGTACTCCAAGTATGAGACCAATTAAAAACCATTTTTATGTCTAACATCTCTGCAGAGTTATCTTAAAAAAGATTTTGGCTCCCTTCAATCCCCACAGGAACTAGGAGGAAAAATTAGCCTTAATTTGAAAACTAAAACTGGAAAAGCTTTAAGATCCCGTGTCAGCAAAAGAAGAGTGTCTACAAAAATCTAACCTACTAACCTACTACATATTCCTATGCTAGTAATATATGTGTGCTATACTACAATTCTATTACAAACAAAAATAAAACTTTCACTAATGTGGACAAAATTTTCATTTACAATAGGAATCTAATACATGTATATAGAACATACATAAAAAGATAATATCTTAAATAAATAATATAGAAGAGACTATCATAACTAAAAATATTCATTTTTCACTGGTAGAAAAACAACAACTTGTTACATAAAACTAAAATTGTATTTACCATTTTTTAGAACATATGGTAAAATCTTAAGAATCATGCATAAAAAATTTTAAGTTGGCTATGAGAACTGAAATTATACAAATAACGTATCATTTTGGTTTTTGTTGTGTTTTATCATTGAAGAACTATTGGTTCATTACTATCATATTGGTTATAGCTAGCTGTTTCAGAACATTAACTGTCCTCTCACATTACTTACAAAGATACTGGGTACCATCTGTTCTTGAAAGGGATTTAAGTATACATCTATTGGATATCATGCTATTTATTTAATTCAGCACCCACTTCCTATTGTTGTATCTTCTGGGGAAAAAAAGTCAATTTAATTACAGGGAATAAAGATAATCTCTCCTGCCAGGTTATCCTATCACCATGAGAGCAAAGCAGAGACCTGTATAAAGTAGGTTACAGCAGTTAGGAAGAAGAATAAGACCCACAATACTTAAGAATATTTAGCAGAGGTTTAACAAAAATAGAATAGTGAATTGCACTTTTAAAAATATTACTGTAAGCTGAAGGCTTGTCGAAATCAATCTTGGCACATCTGTCTGATGTAGACCGTAAACAGGATTAGAGCCGGATTTATCTGCTGGACGCTAATTGTGCTTGCAGTGGCTGCACATGTCCACATTTTAAAATACTGCCTGAAGAACGAGACTGCCTGATAGATGAATCCCTAACAACAGAGTTTATGTCCACACTTACGGTATACTAGACTTTTAAGCAACGTGGAGTCTAACATTCTGGGCTGTTTAGAATTACTTATCTAATCCCCTAATTAAAAATACAAGATTCTGTTTGAATACACCACACACTGAGTTAAATATCTGTGAAGCAAAAGACCAATAAATTTGAATACGCTTAAATTGTAAGAAGACAACAACAATGTAATTGTTAACAACCGGGTTAAACTAAGGTTTAAACAAACAGGGTTCCTCTTGCATTTCAGTGAAAATGATTTTTGAAACATTGAATGCCCTCTAGATTAAAGATTTAACAATTATTAATACAAAAGCCTAAACACAAAATATTAGGAAAATGTAGCAAAAGTAGTGAGGAGAGCAGCTAATATTCACTTTCCTAGTAGGAATTTCTTGAAATACCAAAAAAAGCGGCAATCTACATCAAAATCTGCATGGTTTGTTTAAATATACAAAAATACTGATTTTTTTTCCTGATGATAAAAATATGTTGAATTTCAACTATGGATTTCTACCCTACATTATTTACATTATGGCTGAAGGCTTAGCTAATTCCAAGAAGAATTTAAATGTCCATGATAAACAGATATTTTCCATGTGCTTCAGACTGAATAGTTATCTATTAAGCCCTCAAATCAGGAAGTCAAAGCAACCTCTGTGCTTTTTTGAATGCATTCCTGAAAGGTGCTAACAACAAGAAGGCACATAGATATAGATGTATACATACATACACACACATATACATATATACATGTATATACCTCCAAATATGTGTGTATGTATGTATGCAAATATATATATACATATATACTTCCAAACAAATAATATCACATAAATGCTGATTCCTCATTACTTTTAAAGTAATTTTGTCATTAAGAACATGTGATGAATTTTTACCTCTCATAACCAACTCTTTTAAAGCCAGTTACTTCAAAACTTCTACCAACATTAAGGAAATGTCGTTTCAACACTAAATAATCATATGAAAAGAAAACATTAATCATCAACATACTTTATTCAATACAACGTCCATCATTTAACTAACCATAAAAATCTGAATGACTGTCATCTAAGGGAATGGGCAGTAAGACCAAAGACAACATATTAGCCAATGTCATCTTTATTAGCTTTCAGCAAATATATATATATACATATATATATATACATATATATATACATATATAATATATATATCTTTAAAATTCAAATTTTCTTACACATTTGAGAAGTCGTCCTTTACTTTATCTGGAATAAAAATAAGTGTAACATGTTGAAATATTTTCAGATAGCAAATACTATTGGTATGCTTATTCTCTCCTCTAGTTGCTTTGTATTTATCTCAATATTTTGTATAATCTCAGTTGAATATAAGATCTTGTAGGGACTGTTTAATTTTGTTCTTTGTTGATTGATTATATCTGTAATACTATATATCAGAATGTATTCAATTATATTTTATCATTTTCACCGTAAGATGAGTAGGGCAGCTAGGTAGCACAGTAGTTAGAGCGCCAAGCCTAGAGTCAGGAAGACTCATCTTTCTGAGTTCAAATTTGACCTCAGACACTTAATAGCTGTGTCACCGTGGCCAAGGAACTTAACCCTGTTAACCTCAGTTTCCTCATCTGTAAAATGAACCAGAGAAGGAAATCACAAGCCACTCCAGTATCTTTACCAAGAAAACCCCAAACAGGGTCACAAAGAGTCAGACAGAACTGATCTACAAGTACTTTATTAACTGTTACATTCGAATGCTTTTAGGCTCACCTTACGGATGTTACTTATTCCAGTATTTCCATGATTTTGCTATATGATCATGTGCACATCCATGAGTTTTGTCATATATGCATACACACATATGTATGTATGTATGTATATAACGCCTTTTACTTTTATCTGAATTTTTCTGATGTCTAAATGAATATTGTATGAATGAAAAAATGTTTATTAAGCACTTACTATGAGCAAAGAACTATGCTAAACACAAAGAATAGAAACAGAAAAGCAGAGACAGTTTCTGCTAGGAGGCGAAGACAATATATTTGGAAGTTTCAGGTGAAAGTCAAATGGTCCTTAGTTCAGTAGCAAAACAGATGGCAATGAATCTTGCTTCATGCCATTTCCATTGACAAAACTATATCCATTTCTGATGTCAAACCATTTGACAGTGGCAAGGACTCTGGTGTCCAGAACTTTTTTCTAGATCTTTAGGAGCTACTGTGGAAGCAAGGGCTGCAGCCCTGGCAGCAGAAGTTGCCAGGTGACATCTTCACAGAGTTTGCTTCCTTGGACAATAATAGTTCCAGGGGTTGGGCTGTAAGCAGATCCGGTAGTCTGGGTAACATTAACGTGGCTGGGGCTATTAGAGGGTTAGAAATTCCATATCGTCTATAATTCTCTTAGTGTGGTACCACAAACAGATGAATTTAATAACTGCATTTTAATCATAATGATGATTATGACAGCATAGTAATTACGTTAACATTGACATTATATGTAACTCCTGATTGGTTGTATATGTGTGTGCTTGTGTGTGTAATGGTATTGCCAGACATGGTCACTGTGTCCTTTGCTTCTGTTTAACTGTGTTTCTTTGTGGGCTCTAGAGTGAACCCACCACTTCTACTTGCTATGAGATCCCCCAGGGGATTTATAATCTCTGGTGCCTTGAATTCATAATTTTCTCTCTTCTCTGCTGCCAGGGATCACACTTTTTGGAGATTCCATCACTGACTTTCCATGCTGGGTATAGACTCCTATTGAATAAGTAGCTCTTCTGCAAAACATCATGGCAGACTGGAGGAAGAGGAAGAAATGGAAATAAATACCTTTTCCTCCACTGTTGCCCTTTGGTAAAAGGGCAAGGTGGGGCAGCTAGGTGGCACAGTGGATAGAGTTCCGGCCCTGAAGTCAGGAGGACCTGAGTTCAAATCCAGCCTCAGACCAAACACTTGACACTTACTAGCTGTGTGACCCTGGGCAAGTCACTTAACTCCAATTGTCTAAAAAAAAAAGGCAAGGAAAAAGACAAAGAACAATCCTTTCTCAAGAGTTGAGGGTTCTTCCATATCTGGTTTTCCTCTCTATTGTTAGAGATCACACTCTTTAGAAGGAAAGGAAGGAGGAAGGATATAAGTATCCTTAGATAGATAGATACAGATATACAGAATCTGATACATGCCAGACTTTCCAAATACTATCATATTTTCTCCTCAAAACAACACTGTGAGATAGGTGCTAATTTTACTCCCCATGTTATAGTTGAGGAAGCAAAGTAGACAGAGGTTAAGTGACTTGCCCAGGTCATATGGCTAATAAGCCCTCAAGCCTGGATTTGTACTCAGGTCTTCCTGACTCCAGGCAGGGTACTCTATCCACTATACCACCTAGACGCCTCTAGCTTTTTGGGCCTATTTATTTCCTGCTGTAACTGTATCTCTGAGTTGGCAGTTTGCTTTTTTACAAGTCACCAGGGATGCAGCCTATCTTCAGCCAGAGAATGGCAATCTATCTTTCTAATTTCATGGAAGAGAACCCCTTCCCAGCTTAGTAAAGGAATAAAAAGTGAAGCCCTTTTTAGTACTTAAATATATTAACATCTTCTTTCTGGAACGCGTTTGGAGGAGGGGATGAAATTAAGTGTATCAGTAGTATACTTGCATCTCACCCAAACTATATTAGTACTACAATATATTAATACATATTATACATTAGAATTATAATACAGAGAAGAGGGCAAATTACGAATTCAAGGCACCAGAGATTATAAATCCCTTAGGGGATCTCATAGCAAGTAGAAGTGGTGGGATCACTCCAGAGAAGATGCTTTGCAAAGAAACACAGTTAAACAGAACCAAAGGACACAATGACCATGTCTGACAACACCATCACACACACAAGCACACGCACATACAAACAATCAGGAGTTACATATAATGTCAGTGTTAAAGAAATTACTGTGCTGTCATAATCATCATTAAGATTAAAATGCATTTATTAAATCTGTCTGTTTGTGGTGCCACACTCAGAGAATTATTTATATTCATTTCATAATATATTCATTATATTATTTATATTCATTTCATTGAGGAGAAAACTGAGATTCAAAGGGGTTACATAGTCCCTAGTAGTCAAGTCAATAAATATTTATTGAATGAATATATATATAATGAACATATATAATTATATGTGCAATATTATTATGTAATATATAATGAATATGTATGTGTACATATACATATATAAACTTAATTAAAGGTATGGGACAATTTTCCAATTATGTGAAAATGAGGGATATAAATAAGATAAATAATTATGTGTGTATACATATATTATATATTCATATGTGTGTATATGCATATATTATGTTTATATGGTATGTGTATATACAGATTATATATGAAATCTTTCTAATTAAATTATAATTTTATGAGAGACTACTTCATACATATTTGCATTTCACATACATAGTCCCTGGTAGTCAAGTCAGTAAATATTTACTGAATGAATATATATAATGAATATGTATAGGTACATATACATATATACAAACTTGAAGGCATGAAACAATTTTCCAATTATGTGAAAATAAGGGGTATAGATAAGATAATAAATAATTATGTATATATACATATATGTGTATATATTATACTTATACAATATATACATATGTATAAATATATATGAAATATATCTAATTAAATTATAATTTTTGAAGGAACGACGATATCATACATATTTGCATTTCACATACCTCGTCCCTGATAGTCAAGTCAACAAATCATTACTGAATGAATGTATATAATGAATATGTCTATGTACATTTATACATATATACAGACTTAATTAAAGGTATGGGACAATTTTCCAGTTTTGTGTAAATGAGGGGCATAGATAAGATCATAGCTATATATACACATATATACATATATGTATATGTATGCTTATATTATATTTTTATAATATATATACCTCTATAAAGATATTTATGAAATCTTTCCAATTAAATTATAATTTTTTAAGGAGGGATGATATCATACATATTTGCATTTCACATACAAAGTCCCTGGTAGTCAATAAGTATTTGTTGAATGAATGAATGAATGAAGACATCTCATTAGCTCCACTGCTATCTGGAAAATGGCTACAATTAATCATTTCCTCAAAACACGATTGGGTTTTTTTTCCCATGGAATTAAAAGAAATAAATAATATTATAATTTCCAGAAAGGTCCATATCAATCAGATTTCCCTATTTCTTCACCCAATTTCTTATTTTTTAAAAACCTTGGCATGATCTTTGACCTCCATCCCAACTTCCAAATCAGTTGCCAAATTCTCTATATTCTATTTATGAACTGTCTCTTGCATCTCACTCCTCTGAACTCCCATTGCTACCACCATAGTATTGACCTTTGTTCCCTCTCTGCCTATTACAGTAATTTCATAAACAGGTCCTTCTACCTGTATTCTCTCCAATCCTGACTAATTAAATCCAGCCTTCACATACCTTCCATGTTAATTATTATAATAATAATCAAAGAATTTTCAGAGTTTGAAGGGATCTTAATGGCAATCTAGTCCAAACTGTAGCTAAAGGAAATCCCTGTTATCATAAACTCCATTCAACCTCTGTTTAAAGACCTCTTCCAAAGGAAATCACCACATGCCGCTGGACCATTGCCAGTCACCTTGACATATGTCTTGACAGTGGACTACAATGACTTTGCAGGAGAGAGTGAGGCTGATGACTTTGCACAGCTCTGTCTCACTTAAATCCAATTCACTCTTAAGTCAAGACATGACCCTTGTGATGTCATTTGTCCTCTTCAAGAATGAAGGATGAATAACAACAATTACCACATCCTGGGGCAGCCCATTCTACTTTTGGACAGCTCTAACTGTTAGAAAGTTACTGTTTTTGTTGCAGGTATTGGGGCTGTTGCTATTGTTGTTTTCCTGCAATCAAGCCTAAATTGGCTTCTTTGTAACTTCCACCAATTGCCCCCTGGAGCCAAAAAGAACAAATCTAATTCCACTACCATGTGACAGCTAATCAAATACTTAAACCCCAGAACGTTTCACAGTGCCTGACGAATAGTAGCTGCTTTATAAATGCATGTAGGCTTCACTTGACTTGAATGCATCTATCCTCTCTCCCCTGTGTCATCATCTTCAAGCTAAATTTACTCAGTTCCTTCAGCCAACCCTCATATGACATGGACTCAAGGCCTTTCACCTTCCTAGTTCATTTCTTCTTTAAGTTCATCAGTTTACCAATGTGCTTCATAAACTGTGGTCCCCAGAACTGAACATAATCTAGATGCCCAAGAACAAAGTACATAGGGACTAGCACCTCCTTCTTCCCAGAAATCTCCATATATGTAACCCAACATCAAATAAGCTTTGGGAGATGAAAAGACCCTTAGGTCTATTTTTCAAATAGCTGTGTTCCTCCCTCCCCCACCGTTCCTTTATACTTATGAAGTTGAGCTTTTGAACACAAGTGTATCTTTTAAACAGAAGTGTAAGACTTTACTTTTATTCCAGTAGAATTTTATCTAATTTGACTAGGCCTAATGCTCTAGCCTGTTAATACAACACTCTTTTGTATCCTACTATAATTCAATATATTAGCTATCCCTTTCAGCTTTGTATGATGATGCAATCTACACCTTTATCTAAGTTACTGATAAAAATTTACAGGACAAGGCTAAACACAAATTTCCTTGTACTCCACTAGAGAACTCTTGCACACTTCTATTGAATCTCTAAAGACCACTCTTTGAATATGGTCATGTAACCACGGATGAAATCATCCTATACCTATATCTTCTCCACAGGGATGGTATGAGATATTTTATTAAAAAAATCATGCAAAAATCTAGGTAGTCTATATTTAGATTCACTAACTGATAAATATTCCGAGGATATGAACAAGAAGTTTTCAAAGAAAGAAATCTAAGGGATTGATTGACAGCTGTATGAAAAAGTGTTCCAAATCACTAAAAATCACAGAAATGCAAATTAACCACTCTGAGGTTTGACCTCATATGCACCAGATTTTCAAGTCTCCAAAGAAGAAAAATTACAAATGTTGGAAAATAGGAACATTAATTCATGACTGGGGAAACTGTGAACTAGCTGGTCATTCTGGAAAGTCATTTGAAACTGTGTTTCAAAAGTCACTAAACTGTGCATATTCTTTAACCCAGCAATATCACCACTACCCTCTATCCTAAGGAGATCAAAGAAAATGAAAAAGGACCTCATATTTACAACAGCTTTTATTGTAGTGGCAAAGAACTGAAAATTAACAGGGCATCCATCAATTGGGGAATGATTGAACCAATTATAGTACATGAATGTAATGGAATTCTATCGTGCTATAAGAAATTTTAAAAGGGGCTGTTTCAGAGATCTTGGGAAGACTTGTAAAAAGTGATGTGTCAGTCATTTTTGTTTGGACATTTTCAGTGAAAAGGTCATTCTCTTTCACAGAGGAAACAGAAGCAAAATAAGAATTAAGAACTCTGCTTTAAAAACAAACAAAACAAAAAGTATTTCTGTCATCTTCAGCTTTCTTTTCAAGTTTCATCTTGTTCAAGGCTGCTGACATTGACACAATTTTTACAGGATGCCTTTATGTTCATCCTCTGTTGCCTGGCCTGACTTCTTTCTGGATATTTTTTTTCTTTTCTTTTTTTGAGATCTAAGTTGGTTCAGGAGTTCCCTATGAATCTGCATTCATCTCTTCAGACAACTTCTGCTTACCAGTGTGCCATAAAAATGTTATTAAGCATCTTCCACCCCTCCTGAGCTGACTTCCCCTGAAGAATACTAGTTCATGAGATCCTACCTATTTTCATTCTGAATATGTGTTCCCCAAAACTAGAATGTGCATCTGTCAGAACAACCTTGAATTTCCTCTCCTTTTTTATCACAAACTCTAGGAAACAGCTTTCACTTCCTGCTGGGGTTTGCATTATTTTCACCTCAGCATTCAGGTCCATGCTTTCCTGCCCCTCTGCACTATTTTTCACAATTTTTCCAATAGCTAAAATACCCTCCATATCTTTTCCACTTGTTGAAATCCTATGCGTTTTTAAAATCCTAGGTCATATGCCACATCCTTCTTTGAACTCACCCAGTCAGCAACATATCTCCTTTCATGGTTTATATAGCACTTTGTTTTATACTTACCTTGTTGTACTGTATTGATCATGCAGGTCATATTCCCTTAAGTTCCATGGGGCAGGGACTACACCTCGCCTAAATTTTGCATATAATCAGAAGTCTAGCACAGTATTAGTAAAATTTTAAAGGCCTTCTCTCATTCTCCAACCAAGATTCTACTCTTTTTCCATCTCTTCTCAGCCTCAAACTACTGCCCTCCTCCAGTCAACACAGGCTAATGACAACCTCCCCATCAGTGAAAAGACTGAGGGCACCCAACTGGAACTCCCTCCAAAGTTTCTAACGATAAGAAACTCTTTTGTCCTGTCCTCTGGTCACAGCAGTATCACTACTCCTCATTAAGACTAGTCCTGCTCCTTGTGTCCTAGAGTCTGTTTCTTTAGCCATCCTGTTGGTGCTTGCCCCACTCATCATTTCCTTTCTCATAAGCCCTTATCTTACTCCCACCACTCTAATGAAATGATTTTTTAAATGCTATCCAGTGTTACAAAGTTATAATCGAAAATTTCAATTTAATTCAATAAATATTTATCAAGCAACTACCATGTGCAAGGCACTTTGGAATAGGTGCTAGGGACATAGAAACAAAAATGAAAAATAGCTCTTGTCCTTCCAAGGAAATAACACTCCATTGTGGGTTGGGGAGGAGCATGGATCCTATGTTACATAATCGCAGTTGGACCTTCCCTGCTGCTCAAAAATCCTTCTTTTATACAACCATCAACTCCCAATCTCATTTTCAAATTTTTTTTTCCTCTCTTCTCAACTACAAGCTCCTCCCACCCACTTATAGCAGACGGATTAACCTTCTACTGCAGTCTTGGACAAAAGCTTCCTAAGCCCATTTCCTCTATTTCTTAAAAAAAAAATCTACTCTCTGGTCACAAAGAAATACCTGCTCCTAACAGGTTAATCAGCATCCTTTATCCTAATCCTAATCCCTATCTTCTACCCCTATCCTAATCCTTCATGCCACCTCTAAGAGTTATAATTCATACATCTTTAGTCTTCTCCTTTCCACTCACTTCTTCCCACATATCTAAAACCATGGTCCTGTGTTCCAGTTCCAAATAAAGCCTTTCCTTAATATCATATCCCACTACTGACATCTCTCGAGTTCCTCTCAGGATCAAATTTCTTGAAAAGTTGTCTATATCATATACTTCTGCTTCTACACGACCTATTCTTGACTCAAATCCCTTAGCTCCTGTCCCCACCAATATGCCAAAACTGCCCTTTCCAGTGGTCATCCATGACATTCTGACTGTCAAATCCAATAGTTTTTATTCCAAATTTTCATATTTTCTACAACTTTAGACACTGCTGATTACTTCCCTTTATGTTAATGATCTCTCTTTTCTCAGCTTCAGAAATGTACATTCGCCTTCCACTATAATCCAACCACTCCATCTATGTTTATCTTCCCCAGCTTTTTGTCCTTAATTTAGCTATTTCCCACGGCTGATATTTGACCTTCTCTACTTCTCTCCCTACACACTCTCTCAAGAATCTTATTCACTCCTAAAGCTTTTGCTCTAGGTATATGCAAGTAACTCCCAGATCTCTCTCTCCAATCTGAATTCCAAACTCACAGAATTTAAAATTGGAAGGAACCATTCAACACAAACAACTTTGCCTCTTTTCTGGCTGCCGGAGAATTCTGATATTGAGCTAACAATCCCCTAGTATCCCAAACTTGCAGTCTGTTAAAACCTCTAGATTTTTTCTTTGTTATTTTTTGCAGACCAAGTGCTTACTCCTCTGATCTTGCTTTAATCAAATTGATTCTTTTGAACGCAATGTTATATTTATCCATGTTACTGAATTTTATCTAATTAAAATCAGTCCAATGCTTCTACCCTGTTAAGATTTTTTTGAGATCCTGACTCTATTAACTATTCTTCCTAGCTTTATGTCGCCTGCAAATTCTGATACATCTATATCCTTATCCAAGTCATTCTCCTTGACAGAGAAAACAGAAGCAAAATAAGAGAGAGAAAAAAACAGGAAGGAAGGAAGGAAGGGAAGGAGGACAGGTGGGAAGGCAAACACAAAATAATTTCAGGAAAAAATACTATTAGCAGTTGGGGGAATCAAAAAAGTTCTATCAGAAATGGCATCTGAGCTATGCTTTGAAGGAAGCTAAGGTTTCAACACAGTGGAAATGAGAAAGGAGAGTTTCAGGAAACAGTCTTTACAAAGGGATAGAGGATGAAGATGGAATTTTTGTATGGAGAATAGCAAGTAGGCTAATTTGCTGGAATGCAAAAAGCATATTCAGTTAAGAAAGTTAGTTTGTAAGCAGATTGGAGAGGATATTAAAGGCTGAGTGGAGTCAACACTTTATTCTAGAGGTAACAAAGAGTCATTTAAAGCTTCAATTGGAGAGTGACATAGGCCTCCACTTAACAAATATCACTTGGCAACTGAGTGGAGAATGAATTGGTAAGGGGAGTGATGAAAGTCAGGGAGACCAATTAGGAGAATACTGTAATAAATGCCTAGAAGGAACTAAATTGGATTGGTGGCCCAGTGAGTTAAGGAAAGGATGAGTTGGGTGACGGAAACAATAGTTATTATGGAAATAACAAGAGATCTCATGAATAGTAAATGTCTGAGATGGGATACAGGGGTGAGCTGGAGTCAACTCATACTGGCTCAGGAGAGCCAATTTTCACTGGGAAATCAACTACAAATCAGAATTTGATTTACTGTTTTGTTGATGGTGTAGACTTAAGAAAGTGATGGAGAAAATGTTAAAGATGCATATCAAACTTAAAAGTGTGTGAAGTGTACTTTTTTTTTGAGAACTGATTGTTAAACTTTTACCAGCGTGTTCCTGCATCTGAATCTACATCTCCTAATTCTAACTCTAGGTCTATCATTCTACAAACATCATTTTATTTTCTCCAAATATCTTCTCAATATGCTGAGAATTTAATACAATTTTGTTTGCTGACTAATATCCCTTATACTTGAAAAAAAATTAACCCCGAGGTAAATTTTGTAAAAAGGCACTATGTCCTCCTTACTTTCTAGTGCAAAGTTTTCTCCTTCAGTAAAATAAACACCATCTTCAGAGGTAAGGTCATGTTAGAGGACACTGTGACTTTAGGAACCTAACCACAAAATCCCCAGACCTTCAAATGTCCTGATGGTCTGAGCATTGGAAGAGTAATACAATCAGACTCCAGAAAAGCTGAACCCAATGCCAATCACTCTGATTTTCCCATATTTGTCTATGCAGATGTTAATAGAGAAAGAGAATCACAGAATTCTAAATCATGTAAAATGAAATATTAATCATAATTCAATATGTTCTAAGAGACTCATTCATTTGTTCATTAAATAAACATTTATTGTTTCTAGATAGAAAAAAGCAAAGAATGGTTTAAGAACTATAATCTAAGCATGGTATAGTTAATGAGTTGTTTTGTTATCAGTGAAAATCTAGAAGTTCATAGTAACTATATGTGTAATTATTGTCTTTTCCACAACTAGGAGAATATTATAAACTAAGCATATATTAATTTCTTGTTGTTGTTTAAAAAAAGAAAAAGTAGCCCAAAAAAGCCTCAATCACCAAGAAACATGAAAAAAATACAAAGGGTAAAACATCCTCCCTCTGTCCCTCTAAATTAAATTGATGCTGAGCTTAGGCATAAACCATAGGTTCAATTTTTAAAATATTTTTTGAATAAATTTAAAAATATTAAATAAATTTTGTGGATTAAGCTATTTTCTCATAATTAAAAATCACTCACAAAAAATATGAACCTTTGTCTTTTTCTTTCAATTAAAAATAAATACTATTTTAAAACAGAAAAATAAATCAAATTTATGAAAGTTATTAAATCTTTCTGAAAAGGCCCAAAAGCTCACTTCAAAAGGCCTGGCCTTAAAAATGACTCGACTTCTAGATTTCTATGCTCAAAACATAAGGATGTATTATTCCCAAGTAAGAGAGGTATGTTTTTTTTTTCCAAGGGAAAATGTATCCAACATAAGATAATAATGAAACTTGGTACATAATTTCCATTTTCTTATGCCTAGATATGAGACTATATCTAGAAGCCCAAATAACAAATATTTAAGTGGTACAATGCCTGATAATATGATAGCTTTGGGAAGATCTTAAATAGTCTTTATCAGTTATAAAAATAAATTATGCATATAATATGCTCCTGTATATGGAGTACGTCCAAAGCAAAGTTTATAAAATCATAATACGCTATTTTCTCTTTGGTGCTGTAATACTTTTATCACTGTTTCAGAAAGATAAATTTGATATCAATATGATGTGACACATCTGCATCAAACCTTAATTTTGCTCACAGTAAGAAGTCGCAGGATTAAATAACACTGTGCAGTCTTTTAGAAAAGTTTATTGCTTCCAGATGGATGCAAGTTTCCTTTCAGCAATGATTACATCTAATATGCACAGGGTGCCAACATTATAAAGGACATGGACAAAACACTGTCTGATATGTCAAGATTTAAAAAAAATAAGACTTCTGATTAGCCTTACACTGGCAGTCAGATTTTGACTAATTTGGTTCAATCTTTGAATGAGATAATTACCCTGTAAATGTTTAATAAAACAGCATTAAACACAGCATACTTTATGAACTTGGATGGTAGCTACTACATGATAAAACACAGACAGCAAAGTGTCCATAAAATGACTGCTAGGTCAGGATGCCTGCTCTTTGCCCCCATGTTGTGCAGGGCCATGTGTTACACTGCATGGTGCTTGCTACCCAAGTGTCCACCTGTGCTCAAATGACAGAATAAACATCGATGTTTATTTTGTTTAACACAAAAACTGTTGAATACACAACATAATCCACTTAAGTCCAGGTACAACTCAAGATATTGCTGCTAATTTAATGTTGTTTGTTTTCTTCAAGGTTGATGGAAAATTATAATTTTGAGGTTTTGGTGGTGATGCTATTTTTTTAATAGTATGCTTCTCTAAGGTCTAATGAATTGCAACCAGAGAAAATAAAATCCTTCATTTCATGAAGTCTAAATAATATGTAAAACACTGAGGAATAAAGGATAAAAATCTTTCATGCAAGAATGAAAAAAGCCACATCTACTGTCTAGTTTACCAAGACAAGACCGATATAAACTTTACTTGCTAAAAGGAAGCATGAAAGTTAAAGATATCATCAGTCGTTCAAGGCCCAATTTTATGGAAAGTAAAATTTTGTCACCTCTAGTTTATTATTTCCTTGCATATAATTTTCCAAATATTCTTATGCTAAGCATTATCTGATTGTTACATAAATTAGTATAAAACCCAAAGTAACTTATTTCTAATATGACTATGGTGCTGATCGAGTCAAAGCAGAGTAAACCGTTAGTTTTCTGAAAGTATATTAACTTTTGGGTAATTGGAGGCTCAGGTATATGGGAGGCCACAATAATTACTCCCCATACCTTATTTCACTCAACTAAGACAGAAACATGAAAATAAGCTTCTGAGTACTCTTTCAGTAAAGTTGGAATTAAGAATTTCCTATTCATATCTTCTTTAAGAATAAAATAATTCCTTCATCATTTAGGAAATTAAATATTAAGTGTGTTGATATAATAATGAATTTTTGAGGGAAAATTTTTCTTTATTTTAAATTTTTTTGAACCATGACTGAGTGGTGATAGTACATCCTCTCCAACAAGGGTTTTGCAACTACAATGTTATGAACATAGCTAATGACTATAACTAACTTAATTTCTTTTATCATTTATTCATTTTCTATAAAGAAGAACTGAGAGCATGTATATTGAATTATGCCTCCATAAAGTAGCAAGAAGGAATTAGAAGTAAAATTGTAACAATATCTCCATAGCATATTCCTCTTATTGTGTTCCCTAGAAGTGAAACAAAAAAATGAGGCAGGGAATCCCAACAAGTTTTATATTCTCAGAAATCACCATCTTTAGGTACCACCTTCTTTGTTTCTCATTTCCTTTTTTAGGGATTATACAAAATGTCTTTCATATCTAGTATGATTTTCTTCTGCTCTGAAAATCACTTAAGGACCAGTCACTCTTCCCCATCTTCCAAGATCAAACAAGTTGTATTTCAGCACCTTACCATGGCATGAAGGTGACCCTGGCTTCCCAAAAGTTATGCCAGTAAGGCATGAGTATGTCACATTCTATAATGCAAAAAAAGGCTTTAAGTAGAAGGTAGAGGATAGACTGCATATCTCTATTCCGAACTAAGTTCAGAGAGACTCATCACCAGGTTGGCCATGGCACAATTGCTTTTCTGACCTCAGAAACTCTTTAAGACCATGCCATCTATAAAGTTATATGGAGCTGTGATCTGCATTGGTAGAGGAGGTGTCCACAGCAATGAAACTACAGATTATTAAAGGAATGGACATTGGAAATAGGTTCCTTCCTAGATTTAATCCATTGAAATGCTGTGAAGAGGCTAGAGGGTGGGAATAATATTCTCTCTATAGGAATTACTAAAGTCTTACTCTTCCAAAATAGACCTATACCAAGTCCATCTTCACTCCTGCTCTTAGGAGAAGTTCTCAGCTGCTGAATCAACCATTATCTGCAGTGTTGCTAAACCAACCAGAGGTCCAAACATACAAGTGGCACAACATCTTGACAACACTAGATCTTCTGACCTCACTTCTCTGGAGATGAAGCTTACATACCAAGGCTATCTCAAGGGACATTGACACAGTACCCAAATTTATCAAGGTTATGGCTGCCACTGTGAAGAAAGTCAACTCTGGGGCTATAATTGGGACTATATTTGGCAACATCAATTATTCTGGGAACATCTCCCTGAAGCAAGAAACTCTTCTCTTACTCCATCCCAGATTTCATCCCATCTGAGGCCATTGTGTTTTTTTGCCTGATGGCAGCCTTCCTCAACCTCTTCACTATGGGGAGTTGTTTTTAATCCTTACCCTTCCTTCTCCTAGTGCTCCTGGTCTTTATATGCCTCATCTACCCTGTGTGTACCTTCCCCATCATCTTCCCAGGCAGCCCTGGAAAAACACCATCAATTCAGGGTTTGGCAAAAGGAAGACAAATAAATACTATATTACTACATTAGGTCCCCTTACTGACATTTTAAAGGCTGGCTAGAGATATAGCATTTGTCAATAGAAGGGGAACCCAACTCAACCTGTTTCCCTATTCTTGGTAAGAGAGAGAAAGGGTAGGAAAGAAAATAAGGTTATTTGAACAGATTAATATTGACAAATCTATAAACTAACTTAATTTTTTAAATTAACATTGGTCATTTAGACAAATGATCTCATCAATTTGGATGTCCTCTCCAGTGATGTCAATCACAAGCCATCCATGCCTGCCCATCCTGCATGTTTCCCATAAGTTCACCAAAGGTGATATATCCAACCATGGAGAAGCCTTCCTTACTCTCTCCTTACCCTGCAAGGATGCCATGGGAACACTCAGAACATCCACCAGACATCCCTCTCTCTCACCAGATAACCAGTCCATGTCTTCATGTATACATTTCTTTAATAACATCTTTTACGCCTGTTATTCTTTGAAGTTCCTAATTGGTTGTGTATTGCAGCTCCACAATGCTCCTCTCAATCTCAACCCCACCTGTGACGTTCATTTTTATTTCTTCACAGAATGTCATGTACATTACATGCTTTTCTGTCCCAATAGCAACACCCAAAGAAGGCTGGCATTAAAAAATGGGTCTTTGCTTTCCTGGAAAACATGGAGTCATTAAAAGGACATTATAGTTTCCCATACTACAATGCTCTTTTAGTGACTACAAGTTGCTCTCCTCCTCTTGTTCAACTCTGGGCCCAAACAGCCACCCCACATATATATTGTCTGTCCCAGACAGAAACACTGACAGGCAAGCTCCACAGGTTGTCCATCCGACTGCCCTTCACAATGTGGACAACAGACATTTTTCACTCATTTGATCCTCCCTCTGTGATGGGCAGGCCAAACTCTTGAATGGTCACACATCTCTTCCTGGAGGCTCCTCAGTCTCCTAGTTTGATGCAATCGGTACGATGCCGTTAGCAAACAGAAACATCTGGAGGACCTCATCATCAACAAAGAATTCCTCTTTAACTTGGGCTCTGAATTAGCTGAATTAGATTTTCTTCAACAGTGGCTCACCTTTTGGTAAGCACACATCTCCCTATTTTATGTCTCTCCTGATGTCTGTTATCAGAAGGTCAGTGAACAAGATTATTTACGTTGTTTTACCTTTCTAGGAATCTTGAATGACTTTGATGCATGAATAGGTGACATCTCTTTGTAGCAGAGCTTTGAGCAGACATTTGTCCCTATGTATAAAATCAAATTCCTTTTCTTAATCAACAAACAATAAAAATGACAGGATCTTGTAGTTTTTATATCTTTCCATTAATTGTGAAACAGTGAAGATGTGGTCAATTGTAGAATATCACTTGAAAAAGCCTATCTGTGTCTTACTAAAACCTTTACTAAGGATGTACTCAATTTGAATCTCAAATATTTTGCATAGATGGAGAAGCAGGCACAGAGATTTGGTCATTATTCAAGCTTCTCTGTTGCTTTTTTTGGTACTAATAAAGTTCAAGGTTGTTTTTTCTCCCTATCTTTGATATCTTTCCTTCCTTCAGATACCTTGTGAAATGATCCCTCACAATTGTGTCATTGCCAACACAAAAACCGGCAGAAAAATGTCTATATGTGTATATATATATACACACACATACACATATTGTTGTTGTTCATCCATGTCTGATTCTTCATGACCCCATTTAGGATTTTCTTGGCAAGGAATCTGGAGTGGTTTGCCATCTCAAACTCATTTTACAGATGAGGAAGCTGAGGCAAACAGGGTAAGTGACTTGCCCAGGATCACACAGTAAGTGTCTAAAGTCAGATTTGAACTCGGGAAGATGAGTCTTCCTGACTCCAGGCCCAGCACTCTATCTTCTGTGCCACCTAGCTGCCCATATGATACATGTGTGTGTCTGTGTATATACATGTATATATATACATATATGTATATATTACACATACATACATATGTATAGGCTATATAGAATCTATACATAGAATCTCTTCTGTATTCTACATGTCTTTGGCTTCTCTCATTCCTTCTTCCTGGACCATATTTTCCAATATATTTCCCACCTATTCACCTTTGCACTGAAATCACCAAGTATTAATGTGATTACTGATTTAATTTGATGGTTTTTATCAAGTTTTTCCACAATTTCTCTACTTTTTTTTATTCTCTAAAAATTGATGTAAGTGCAAAAACTCCAATTATTTTCAAGCTAGTATCTTTTTACATAGATTCAGACCTGTGATTTCATCAGTACACAAGCAGCGAACTTTCCTTACCAAAGCAGATTGATACCTGCTACTCAACTTAAGAGTCTCAGAGAGTTGTGTAAGAGGTTGAGTGACTTGTCCAGGGTCACACACCTAGGAAGTGACATCTTCCTAACTAAAATGCCAGCTCTCTCTCTGATATGCTATGCTGACTTTTCTGAAATACTTATCATAAGACTTCAATACAAGATAACTAAATGTCTCAAGAAATGTTTGTTTGCTTTGCCTGTGTGTGTGTGTAAGAAAAAACTGACAGAGAAAGATATCAAATTATCCAAATAAGTCAACAAGCATTTATTAAGTACCTACCATGTGCCAGACTCTGTGCTAACTCCTAGGGATAGAAAAAAAGGCAAAAGACAGTCCCCGCTCTCAAAATACTCATAGTATAATGGAGGAGACAGTGTGCAAACAACTACATACAAACAAGATAAATACAGGATAAAATGAAGAGAATCTCAGGGAAAAGGCAGGAATTAAGGGGAAATTAGGAAGTCATCTGACATGAAAAGGAAGCCAAGAAGCAGAGATGGAGAGGAAGAGGATTCCAGGAATGGGGGGCAGTCTGTGAAAATTCAAAGAGCCAGGAAATAGAGTGTATCATGCAAGGAACATCAAGGAGGCTTGTGTAGTATTGGGGCAGCAAGATAGAACAGCAGGTAGAGAGCCGGAACTGGAGTCTGAAAGCTGTGTGACCCTGGGCAAGTCATTTAACCTCTGTCTACCTCACTTTCCTCAACAATAAAATAGGGAAAATAACAGCACCCATCTCACAGAGTAGTTATGAATATCAAATGAGATATTATTTGTAAAGCACAGTGCCTCACACATGCTAGTCACTTAATAAATGCTTATTCCTTTCCCCCTCTCTCCCAGTGTCACTGGATCACACTATGTGGAGAGGAGGGAAGACTGAGAAGGTAGGAAGGGCAGGTTAATAAAGGCTTTATGAGTTAAACAGAGGATTTTATATTTGATCCTGGGAGTGATTGAGAATGACTAGAGTTTGTTGAATAGGGGTGTGACATGGTCAGACCTGCCCTTCATAAAGATAGTTGAGTGGAGGATAAACTGGAATGGGGAGAAACTTGAGGTAGGCAGACTCTCCATCTGGCTACTGTGAAGATCCATGTGTGAAGCAATGAAAGCCTGCCCCATCATGGTAATGATTTCAGAAGAGAAAAGGGAGCATAGACAAAGGTTGGAAAAAAAAAAAGGTTTTGGCAACTGATTGGCTACAGGGGGTGAGAGAAAATAAGAAACAGAGGATGACACCTAGGTTTTTTACCCTGAGTGATTGGGAGGATGGTGGAGCCCTCAACAGTAACAGAGAAGAAAGGAAGAGAAGGGGGGGTAAGATAATGAGTTCAGTATCGAACATTTTGAGTTTAAGACTTCTATGGGACATACAGTTCAAGATGTATAACAAGAGATGCAAAAGTGAAAGTCAGAAAAGAGGTTGAGGCTGTACAGATAGATCTGAGAATCAACTGCATAGAGAAGATCATTGAATCCATGAAGGCTGATGAGATCACCAAGTGGAATAATATAGAAGAAAAGGAAGGGCCAGAGCAGATCCTCGAGGGACACCTACATTGATTCAGTGTGACTTGGATGAAGATCCATTGGGATTGGGGTAGGTAGAAAACCACTAAGGCTGATAATACAGGAAGGAGAAGAGTCAGGAGGGAGCAAAGTCACAAAAACCAAGCCACAAGGGGGTAACCAACATTATCAAAGGGTTCAGAAAGATTGAGAAGGATGATGATTGAAAAAAGGCCACTGGAATTGGTAATTAAGAGATAATTGGTAACTTCAAAGACAGCAGTTACAGTCAAATAAAGAAGTCAGAAGCCAGACTGAAGAGCATTAAGAAAAGAGACGAAAACAAATTAAAATCACAATGGTGAAAAAAATTAAATTATTTGAACCTACTATACATTATTGCATGCTACCAAAGCCAAAAATAAAATGAATACAAAATACTCAAATCAATAGAAAAGGAAATAGAGATTTTAAACAACTCTACCTCAGGAAATGAAACTGAAGAAAGCAGAAAGGAATTATCAATTAAAAAAAAAACTTAGTCCAGACAAATTTAGAAGTAAATTCTATTAAACATTTATAGAACAATTGTTAGCAATGTTGTGTAAATTAGACCAAACAATTAAGAAATAAAATGTTCTGTCAAACTCATTTGGAAGGATGAATATGGGCCTATTACCTAAATGTGGGAAAAATAAAAATAATAAATTGTAGAACAAAAACACTAATGAATGAAAAAAGTTTAAATGAAATACTAAAAAATTATCCAAAAATCCAGAAAACTATGGCAATAGAGCCAAAAAAAATATTTACTATGCCAAGTTGGATTTATACTAGAGAAACTAAGATGGTTTAATAAAAGGAAAGCAGTTAATGTGATTAATCACATAAAACCAAAAACAACATTATTATTTTAGTAGATTCAGAAAAAGCCTTTGACAAAGCACAATACACATTTTGACTTAAAAAAAAACCCTCTACAAAGAATAGGCAGAAGGACCATTTTAATGACAAAAATCATATATCTAAAACCAAAAGCTAACATTGTTGACAACAGGGAAACAGCAGAAGCTTTCCCAATAAATACAGAAGGAAATCCCTTCTTCCCATTATTATTTGACACAATTCTATAAATGCTAGTAATAGCAAAAAGAAAAAGAAATAGAAGGTGCAAAAATTTAAAAAAGAAAAAATTAACCCATTTTTCAGACAACATGATGGTTTAATTAGAAAACCCTAGAGAATCAGTAAGGAAACAGTTAGGAATTTCAGTAAAGAAGCAGGAGCTAAAACAAACCCACAATAAAATTATTAGCATTTGTATAGACCAATAACACAATGCAAAATACCTTATGAACTTTATGAAGATAATAGAGTTGAAATGTACCATAGATGTCATCTAGCCCATGCCCTTAATTTTATGAAGAAAAAATGAAAACCCAGAGAAATGAGGTGATTTGAGTGAGGTCACAGCTAGTAAGTTACAGAGCTAGAAGTGGACCCTTGGTCCTGATTCCAAACACATCACTTATTCTGCTATACCACTTATTTAGTATAACTACACAAAATGTAAATATGCAAGAGTTGATCTACCAAGACATGATAAAAACTTATATAAGCACAATTACAAAGCACTCTGTAAAGAAAAAACAACAGGCTCAAATAATTAGAAGCAAATTCTTTGCTCAAAGTTGTGAGCCACAAGCAACATAATAAAAAATGAAGATACTACCTAAATTAATGGACAGATATAAAGTTGTACAAGATGGACTACCAAGAGTACATGCCATAGAACTAGATAGAATAATAACAATTAATTTAAAGGAGCAAATGATTTAAAACTTCATGGGAAATAATGAAAACAGTAATAATGATAAGGAAATCACATTTCCAGACCTCAGATTATATTATAAAACAGCAATCAATAAAACTATTTGGTACATTAAAAAAGTAAAAAATAGATCAATGGAACAGAATAGATAAGAATTGAAAACAATATAAATCAATAACTCAGTGTTCAAGAAAGTCAAGAACAAAATTTACTTCATAAAGGGCTCCTATGTAATAAGAATTGCTGGGAAAACTGGAAAACTAGCAGAATTTGGGATTTAGAAAAACACCTTTTACCATATACAATAATCTCAAAATGGATCTGAAACCTGAATATACAAAGTCCACAATAAAAATAATTAGCTGAGATTAAGGCCAGCTGAATTTCACAACCATGGTTAGGGAGAGAAAGGATAAAGGGGAATATAAAAGATAAAGTAGATAAGTTGATTATGTGAAATTGAAAACCTTTTGTATGAATAAATTAAATAAATATATATATTATAAATATGAATATAAATTAAATAAATATAAATAAAATTCAGTTGGGAAGAAAAGGGAAACTAATAACTGGGGAAAAAAGTTTAATTAATATTTTTAAGAAGGGTCTGATAACCAAGGTTTTCAGAAAACTAATAGATATGCATATATGTACATATATGTGAACAGATATGTATAGATATATACATATATACATACTATATATAGCCAAAAGAAATCCTTGGAGGTTTTTACCTCATACTCAGAATTAATAAAGATGACAAAAGAGGAAAATAAACAGTATTAGAAAGTCTGCAGGAAAACAGGCACATTGCTATGCTCTTAGTGAAGATATGAATTAAATGACTATACTACCACATTGGAAAATAATTTAGAATTAACAAAAATCAAATACTAAGCATTCATATCCTTTGACCCAGAGATTCCACTGCTAGGAATATACTAGTGGTCAATCCTTCACTTGGAAGGTGGTCATCTACCAAAGAGCCAGTGTGGCTTCAAAAAGGGTCAAAGACTGGTCAATATGGTATTTGCTACCCAACAATTGTGGGAAAAATGCCAGGAGCAGAACAGAGGTCTGTATACAATATTCATTGATCTGACCCAAACCTTTGATATAGTTAGTCATAAAGGTTTGTGGAAGATCATGGCAAAATTTTGTTGCCTGGTGAAGTTCATCAGTGTGGTTCACAAGTTCCATGAGAGCATGCTTACACAGGTCCTGGAAAATAAGATGATGCTCTCACCCTTTCCCAGTCACCAATGGCATAAAATAGGGCTGTGTGCTTACTCTCATGTTTTTAGCATTATGTTTTCTGCAATATTATTAGACACCTTCAATGATGATAAAAATGGCATCAAGGTTAGCTATCACACTCATGATAATTCTTTAACTTAAAAAGGCTACAAGCCAAGACTAAAGTAGAGGGAGAGTTGGTACATGGCTTTTTGTTCTCAGATGATTGTGCACTCAATGCAGTCTCTGAGGCTGAGATGAGACAGAGTATGGATGGATTCTCTGCCCCTTGCGGTAATTCTGACCTGATAATTAACACCAAGAAAATAGAGTCTCTCCAACAGCCAAACTATATCATCTATATGTGGAACCATTGGTTACAACAAATGGAGAAGTTTTGAATGCTGTAGATAAGTTCACTTACCTTAAAAGTATACTTTCTAGGGATGTACACAAAGATGATGAGGTTGACACATGCATTGTCAGAGCTAACTCAATGTTTGGGAGGCTCCAAAGGAAAGTGTGGGAGAAAAGAGGTATTAGGCTACCTTCTAAACTGAAGGTCTACAGAGCCATTATACTGACCTCATTGTTGTATGCCTGTAAAAACTGGACAGTGTATCAATACCATGCCAGGAAATTGAATTGCTTCCATTTGAATTGTCTTAGAAGATTCTGAAGATCACCTGGCAAGATAAAGTACCAGACAGTGATGTACTTTCTTGAGCTGAACTGCCAAGCATTCAAACTCTACTGCAGAGAGCACAACTCCAATGGACTAGACATTTTGTTCAAATGCCAAACATGCTTGCCTAAAAGACTATTTTACAGAGAACTCACACAAGGCAAGTGCTCACATGAAGATCAGAAGTGATATAATGACACTCTGAAGGTCTCTCTGAAGAACTTAGGGATTGATTGTGAGACATGGAAGACACTGAGACAGAACCACCTAGCATGGCATGCCCATATCAAAGAAGGCACTATATTCTAGAAACAAAGCAGAATTGCAGTAGCTCAAAAGAAGCGTGAGATGTGAAAATTTTAGAAATATCTCCATTCCAAATGTAGATGTGGACTATTTGTGCCTAACCTCAGTAGAGCCCTCAAAGCTCCTATTGGTCTGATCAACCACAGTCAGACACACTCTACCTTGACTCCAACACAGTGATGTCATTTTAGTCCTCTTCAAGCATGAAAGACAACAACCACCAACAGGCTACATGACCTTTGGCAAGCCACTTAACCACTCAGTGGGAGAGACAACTCTATAAGACTCTAAGGTACAGATGGTAGATGGAATATCTTTATTCAGGAGTTTCTTATAAATGAAATCAGAGGTCTGGCCATTATCCTTGTCTTTTCATTGAAGAAGTAGACTACTGGTATGGAATTTTGCATTTGTTATAAGGCAAGGTCAAAATATTGGTTGATTTTGCCAAAATTCTTTTTTCCTCTTTCTTTTTAAATCTTTGTTTTATAAAATGACTTGCAGAGGATATATCTAGAAATGAATATGATGCCAAAATATTCCAATTTAACTAACTAACTTCCTTTTTGGACAGGGTTACTAGATTAGTTTAAGAATGCTGTGGAGAAATCATAGCTGAATTTTAATGTGCCATTTTAAGTCTTTAGAAATGACATCTTTATTTAAAGGATGATGAGAAACAGACTGAATGAGAGATAGTATAGTTTGTTTGGTTCAAAACTCATTTAGCAACTGACTAGACCCCAAAAGTGCTGATTAATGACTTGATGGCAATCTGGAAAGGGGTTGTTAGTGAAATGCTATAAGGGTCTGTCCTTGTCCCTGTCTAATTCAACATTTTCATTTCATTGACCTCTGGAAACATCTCATAAAATATTGCTGGCTACCCTGAGGGGGCATTTTGACTTCAACTACTTCTTTGCACCAGCTATCTTCAACCCTATCATTTATGGTTTGAGAAACAAAAATATGAGAAGGGTTATTAGCCCTTCTCAGCAATGCAAGGATCTAAGACATCTCGAAAGGTCTCATGATGGAAAATGTTATCCACATCCAAAGAAAGAACTATGGAGTTTGAATGCAGATCGAAGCATACTATTGGCTATTTTTTTTCTTCTGTTTTGTTTTGTTTCCTCTTTCTGGTGGTTCCTCCTATTGGTTCTAATTCTTCCTTACAACATCACTAATGTGAAAATATGTTTAATAGGAACTTATATGTATAGCCTATATCAGATTGCATGCCTTCCTGGGGAGGAAGGGGAAGAAAAATTTAAAACTCAAAACTTTATGGAAGTGATTGTTGAAAAATCAAAATAAACTAATTTTAAAAAGAGAAAAAAAGAAGGGTGATTGATGGCTTGAGAAATTAGTACATGAGAAAAGAGCTGATTAAGTTTCAGAAGCAGTAAAGAGACAAAAGTTTCAGTAATACAGAGTGAATATCAAACTTCAAACTTAGCTTCTTCCTTAGTCATAAATTAGAGAAGTGAGAAAAATAGCAATTTAAACATAGTTCATGAAAGTCTAGCTAATCTCAATACCTGATATAACCATGGTTTAATTTTTGACTTTAGAAGATACATTCTGATTGCTTTTTTTGCCATCTTATAATAAATCTGTAGTTGATTTGCAATCCCTATTCTGTTCTCAGAAAACAGACAAAAAATACTTGGAAAGGCAAAAATGGTAATCATAAAATTTCTGAATGATATCTGACTGAAAAAGAGAAGTAATATGTTTGATAATAAGCTGGAATTGTAAACATATTGAAAGAAAGAAAAATCATTTATTAAGTGTTTATTACGTGGCAGGCACTATGCTAATTGCTAGAGTTATAAATATGAAAAAGCAAAACAGTCCCTGCCCTCTAGAAGGCTCAATCACATTCTTCAATAAAAGTGTCGGGGGGGGGGGACCTGTATTGATCTGGGAAGTCATAGTGATAGTAAATAGAGTCAGAGGATTAGAACATCCTTTCCAGTAATGGTAGTACTAATTTGACTGATGGTCCTAGAGTAAGAGGTGGAAAGATGGGACGGTTGAGGGGAGGATGCACAAGGTGCATGTCAGGGGAAAGATCTGGAGGGCAGAGTAAAGGTTGTGAGGAAGATTGGATTCCATGAATGCTCACCAACAAGGAGCAAAGGATGGAAACCGTAGGGTCCAGTCTGAGGAAGGTGGAGTAGGGTGGCATGGCAGGAAGACATAAAGTGTATGAAGTTACAAAACTGAAATTTAATATAGATAGATGTGAAGCCCTACATTTTCCTTCTAAAAGACTAAAGATTTTTACAGGATGAGTAAGATGTGCCTTAGATTATAGTTCATGAAAAAATATATTTTTATAATATATTTTACATTATATTATTATATTATAAAAATTTTGTAATATATATTATATGTGTATATGTACTTATACACATATATACATATATATATATGGGCTAAGATTAATTTAAATGGGACACGAGCAACAGACAAAAAATTAATACAACATTAAACTACACTGATAGAAGCATAGTAATCTAAACAAGGGAGATTACGGTCCTTTTATACTCTGTTCTGGTCAGATTGTATCTAGAGCCTCATATCAAATTCTGGAAGTCACCTTTTAAATGTAGACTAAGTCTTTTCACTGAACTTCTAAAATCTGATACAAAAAAAATGGAAGTAATAAATGAGAATAAGAGGCAGCTAGGTGTTGCAGTGAATAGAGGGCTGGGTCTGGAGTCAGGAAGATCTAAGCTCATCTTCGTGAGTTCAAATCCGGTCTCAGACAATACCTAGCTGTGTGACTTTGGGCAAGTCACTTACTATTTGTCTCAGTTCCTTATCTATAAAATGAGCTGGAGAAGGAAATGGCAAACCATTCCAGTATCCTTGCCAAGAAAACCCCAAATGGTGTCTTGAAGAGTCTGACAACTGAAAAATGACTCAACAACAACAACAAAAAAAATGGGAATAAAGGGACACATTGCGGGTGTAAATAGTCTGCACTTTATTTGCAATGATTGCAAGTGTGTAAGGAATGACATAAAGGATTTCATATAGAAAATGTAGTATAAGAAAATAAAAGTGGGCTAGTCATACAGCAGGAGCAATTGACAACAGATGGACAACCTGAGTGCTGCATGGATACTTCCCAAATATTTTTTTTAAAAAACTACAAGGAGTTCCTCCAGCAAGTTGAGTAGATACTTTGTGAAAGATCTATGGGTAAATGATGAAAGGAATCGAAAAGGATGAAAGCATGTGAAGGGGTGTTAATCTGCAATGATGGAGGTGGGGAATACTGACAGCAATGACATCACTGATTCACTGAAATATTGAAGTTTTGACAAACTGGAGAAGATCTAGGGGAAGAGATATTTAACCTGGGGAAGAGATACTTTAGGAAAAGCAGTCTTAAAAAAAAAAAAACATGTAGGAAATGGCAGCCTCCAAATAGCTGAAGGGCTTTAACATGAAAAAGGAATCAGGGTTGTTGTGCTCCAAATCAAAAGAAACCAGAATCAAGATAGAAATTAAAGGGAGAAAGATTTTAGCTCAACATAAAGAAAGACATGGAAAACTTTCAGAAGACCAGAAGAGAATACTATACAATTAACAATTAGGATCATAATATATAACCTAACAAATAGGATCACAAGGAAACCCACTTAGGACAGGCTTCCCACTGGCTCTGGAGCCTGGACATCTGGGTTCAAATGATGTGTATGCTTATTACCTATAGGACCTTAGGCACATCTTTTAACCTTCTCAGTGAGCCCTCAGTCTTTTCATCTGTAAACTGAGGGGGATGGACTGGCAGAACAATTTGTACCCCCTCCACCTTTAGATCTCTGATTCTAAGATCAATGAGTTCCCCATTACTAGAGGTGCTTAAGAACAGTCTTGATGTCTAGAGCCTTGTTGGGGATACTATGGACAGGGTTAATGATTTAGATAAAGGTTATACTAGATGATATTTCAGTTCCCTCCTTACTCTATTATTCTATAATTTATGTAGCAAAAATACTGAGAGTGCCATGCCCTCAGTAATTCTTAGTTAATATTAATCGGTAATGGTTGCATAGAGAACTCAGCTTACAGCCGTTTATTTTTAAGACATATTTTTCCTGTGAGCCACCTAAGAGTTAAGATGATCAGTTATTTCATTTTAGTGAGTCCTCCTATGTACTTTGATCTGAGCAGTCAATAAGAATTGATTAAACGTCTGTTAGGTGAACAATACTGTGCTAGGTACTAAGTATTATGTGAGATGTCATCTAAAAGCTAATGGAGCATAACACTAGATTCCCCTTTTCTGTGTTACAAAAGATGACATAGTTTGTTTGCAGTTTACAATGTCTTTCATCCCGAGTGCCACTAAGCAATACCTAAGGGTGCTACTGTTAAGCCTGAGGGCTAGGTAAAAGAAAAAGGAAGGAAATAATAAGAGAAGAGGGCCTATGAAGGAATAGGGAGAAAAATGAGAAATGAAGGTAGGACAGAATTGCTTTAAATGTCCCTCATGCTTATGTATGCCTATCTTCAGTGACCTCTCTATTTTTCATCTAGGCACAAATCCTCTTCTAAACATTTTGGCAGACATCAAAGTCAGTTTACTTTTGTCTATGTCCCTTTTACAATTTAAAATACCTGATCGATCTCACACAACACGGTGTCAACTCTGGCAGATTTTGGCAAACATTAGTGATGATGTCATGTGGAAGAGAAATTTGATCAAAGTCATCTGCCTTCATCCTGTAGTTTTTTTTCTTTGAATCTTGGTTTCATTAAGAAAATACAGATTATGCACAAGGGGGAAAAATCTGAGTCTATATGGCTGCAGGGAAACACTGCCTAGAACATTGTCCTTCATACTGAAACACTAGGCTTGTAACAGCACACCCACTTTAAATTATGCCATTCTCTTTCTCTATTTTAATTTTTCACAACAGATGTGAAATCTATGCCATGGCAACAATTTACATGTGAAAAAAGCACCAAAAGTTTGGACCAGGAAAGACAAAATCATTTCCACAGAAGTCATAGTTAAATATCTAATAAATATTGATACATTGAAAATAACCAGTCAACTCAGAACCTTATAAATAATTTTTCCTGCAGGTTTTATTTTTTCAAATGATTTATTTTTTGATGATTTATAACAGTCATCACTAAATACTACTCCTGGACTCCAAATCTCCAAAAATTACCATCAATTTCAGAATATCCATAGGACCCCTAGAAATGTGCAGTTTTTGCTTTAAGGAATAGCTTAATAACAAGGGCAGCTAAGAGGTTCAGTAAATAGAGCACAGTGCCTGAAGTTTAGAAGATCTGAGTTCAAATTCAGTCTTAGACACTTACTAGTTGTATGACCCTGGATAAACCACTTAACCTCTGTTTGCCTCAGTTTCTTCATCTGTTAAATGAGGATAATAATAGTCACTGTCTTTCAGGGAAGTTGTGAGAAATAAATAAGATAATAATTGTAAAGTGCTTAGCATAGTGCTGAGTTATATAAATGTTATTTACTATTATTATCATCATCATCATTATTACTAAAACACTAGAAAAATAAGTTGACATATCTTAAAGGGCTTAACGTATTATCAAATAGAAAGGAGCACTGAAACAATAAGAAATAATTTGTTAAACACGGCTAAGCACCAAAGTCAAAATGAGGAGACTAATTTTTAAAAATATTTTTAAAAATTTTAAAGAACAAGTGACAAAAGTTAGAAGAAAATGTCTACTGTTTAATAAACTGGAAATCAGAATTGTTTAAATTTACCAGGAAAAAAAAGCCATTTTCAAGACTTAGAAAAAGATCTCTCTTCTGACCAATGAGGTCTTAATCTGAGTTGGGAAGATTTCTAAAGAAGTCTTAATTTGACTTTATCACTTGGAATAATTTTGAACATTCACTTCCTAACAAACAAAGTGCAAGATCTTTTAAAATTAAAAAAAATCATTAAATACCTAGAAAGATAGTGTATATAAAACATAACTAACACAATTACATTAAAGAAAATGAGATGCCTGACCAGCTCTATATTTTTCAAAACTCTAACATTACAAGTTATATGCAATGTTTTTAAAAGATTTATCAACTTTTATCATCAGCTTTCAACAAACCAGGCAGAAATACCAGGGGTCACAGAGTCAGACTAGACTGAAGTGACTGAACAATAACAATCAATAAACGTCCTTTCCCTATCCCAAATGTCTATCATGTCCCTGTCCAATATACTTCATCTGACTTTGCTTCATAATTACTTCCTGGTCCTCCCCTTCACATACACTTGTTCTAACTTATGCTAGTCTACTAGCTCTTCTGCAAACCTGACTTTCTATCTCTCATCACTTTTCCTTTGCACAGATTGCCCCAGACCCTTTTTTTTAAAACTTCTTTCAAGGCTCAGTTCAGTTGCTATCTATTATGCAAAGACTTTTCTAATTTCCACAAGTGTCAGTGTCCCCTCTCTCTCTTAAACTTATCTTATATTTACTTTTTATGTATAGAATTTGTATCCCTCAGTAGAAGGTAAGCTCTTCGAGGACAAGAATTGTTTAGTTTTTATCTTCATATTCCTAGCACTTGGCACAGTGCTCTGCAAAGACAAATAATAAGTATTTATTGAGTTAAATTGAAGAGAATATAAATACATTAATAGATAGCTTATAAAGTTTCCTATTTCATGTATTTTCTGATATATTTCAAATGCTGCCTCGTATACTCTTTCTTCAATTAATCATAAACTAGAGAATATTTATACACTTCACATCAACTGATGATCTGAGTTTGAATTGTTCTAGTAATACAGAAAGGCGATAACTATTTTAATACAAGTTAGACATGGTACTTTAACAAATTATTTGACTGATTTATCATGTATTATAACCTCACAGTGCTCAGGGGTAAACCTCTAAAGTTTGGGGAAAACACCTAATTGAAACCATAAATATGAAAAATGAACATAAATGTGTATAATTAGAAATGCCATTCATTTTACATGAGTCTATACCAAAATATATTGTGATTTGGAATTTATATGTACAACTTTCATTCATATATATGCATATACATAATTATACACATGTATACACAAAAATATATGCAATATTGTGCCATAGCCTATTTGCAAAACAGTAGTTTCAGTTTCTCAGCACCTAATTAAAAATTCTTGGGTAATCCTTTGATCTAGATTTTACACATAAAAATGCAAACAATGCTAATCCTGTAAATTAGGTGCGTAATAAAAGTTTGTTGATTGACCGATGGATTTAATGTTTTAGTCTGTAAGGCTACAAGTTACAGGGAAAGTGACAATCAGCTCTACTGGAGGAAGTTAGTCACTGAGAGCACTCTCCCCAATGAAATCACAGCTCCAGTTAAAAAAAAAAAATGTTTCAAATGTATAATTTACATAACAGAAAAAATGCTTCCCCAACCTTTTATAAAATCAAAGAAAAATCACTGTGAATACTCAAGGTAAACATTATCATCTAAAAAATAATGAAATGTGTTTTTAAATCTAATAAGCAACAGTAGTGCCTACTGCTCATTCTAAAGGGAAAATAAAACTCTAGAAATCTTCAGAAGATCACTCAAGATCACGTTCCCCAACACAATTCAAGAATTCTTCCTTTTAAAAGTTCCCTTATGGGCACATTTGCACTTTTTACAAATATAGCCACAGAATTAGATATATCAGCTAGACAAGACCATTATAGTCAATCATAAGTAATTACTGCTGCAGTCAGCAATTTATTGTCATTTGTTTGCTAAATTTTTGTTTTTCTAAGAATCAATCTGCACTCTATAAAGAGTTGTATCCAGGATACATATTATTGTGCAGACTAGAACATCTGTTGCTCTGTATTTTCAGAATCTTACAAAACCTAGATAAGCACAGGTTTCCATATCTACTTTAAAGGGAATGATTGACAGGAAAGATAGATTGTGAAAGCTCAAACAATCTTCGGATGATAAACTGTAGTCATTCCAAAAGTAGCAACAAATGGATAAAATTAAGTTAACCACATTAACAATCTTCTTCATTTAAACTATAAATTCTAATACCTATAGTACCTATCATTCTTAGACTAACATTTTAGATGTCATTTAAGAATGGTAGATACTACAACACTGGAGAGATAATATGGGGTCTCTCTTTCAATTTCAATCTATCAGGAGAGGACTATATTAACTAGAATATTCCACAAATGAATCATGCTATTTGACAACTTTCAGAAGTATACTACTAAACAAAGTAAAGGTTCACTATGTTCCAGGAAGAACAGGGGAAATAATTTGATTGGTGTCATGTTTCCTCTGTTCAATCATTCATCAGTAGTTAACAGACTATTATCATAGTGGGTTTAGGCAACAGATAAGACAACTCTACAATATGCTTTCAATAAAGCAATGAAAAGTGAATTGTTATTACTTGTATAAAGATTTATGATCTCATGGGAAGATGTCCTAATTTGATCCAGCAATTCAGGATCCATAGTAGCTTTTGCCATTCAGGATAATTACTTTTATGCCAAAAGATGTTCAAGAGAGACACAGCAGTATAGGGGACTGGGGGCCCCCCACAGAGTTGGTAAAACATTCGTCCAAGTGTACCCTCTAATATATACTGGTCATGAGACTCTGGGTAAGTAAGTTGACCACTCAGTGTCTCCAGGAAACTCTCTCAGACTAGAGGGTGCAGAAGGGTCATTGATTTGCATTAGTGAAAGCATTTTCCTCATCAGGAATATCCTAAGTCAGTGAAATGATAAGTCTCAACAAATAACAAAAAATGTTGATCAGTGATTCCAACATAAAGACCTAAACAAGTCTAGATAATTAACAAACCAGGAAACAATTTTTACCTTTCTAACATCTCTCACATACACTTCTTTCCTTTCTTCGACACTGACGCTACCCTGGTGCAGGCTCACATCATCTCTTGCCTGGGCTATTGCAATATCATTCAACATTTATTAAGCACCTACTACTGTAGGGGATACATAAGGAAGCAAAAATAAACAAACAAACAAAACAGTCCCTCAAGAAGGGACTCAAGGAGCCCTCAAGGGGCTTAGAATCTAGTAGGGGAGACATGTTAATAAATATGCACAAAAAAGCTATAAATAGGAAAAATAGGAATTAACTGACAGAGAGAAGGCATTAGAATTAAGAGGGGTTGCAGGAGGCTTCCAGTAAAAGAACAGCCTGCTGGTTTGTCTCTCCATCACAAATCTCTTCTGACCCCAGTCCATCCTCCACTCAGCTGCCAAAGTCACCTTTCTGAATCACAGGTCTGACCATGTCACCCCACCCCACCCTCACTCAATAAATCCCACCTCTTCCCTTTAACCTCCAAGATAAAACATAGAATCTTTGGTTGTTCTTCACCACCTGTCTCTGCCCCCTTTCTAGTCTTCTTACACCTTATGCCTGACCCTGAACTCTGCAGTCCAGTGACACTGGCCTCCTGACTCTTCCTCAAACAAGAAAGACACTCTTATCTCCTGACTCTGGGCATTTTCACTGGCTCTCCCCCACACCTAGAATGTTCTTTCTCCTCATTTCTATTCTTTGGTTTCCCTGGCTTCCTTCAAGTCCCACATAAAATCCTACTTTCTACAGGAAGCCTTTCCCAACCCCTCCTAATTCTAGTGCCTTCTCTCTGTTTGTTTCCCCTTCAACCTGAATATAGTTTATTTGTACAAAGTTCTTTGCATACTGTCTCCTCCATTGGATAGTGAGTTATTTGAAGGCAGGTAGCATCTTCTGCCTTTTCTTTTTGTATCCCCAGCACTTAGCATAGTGTCTGGCACACAGTAGGCACTTAATAGATCTTTACTGACTGGATGAAGTTGCGTTATATATGTCTCATAAATAAAAACAATTTGTTATGTGTCTTTGCTCCAAGGGACTGGAAAACCCATTGATAGGTACATGATAAAAAGTCATTGTTTGTTGTCAATATAATCTGAAGCCCATTTGACTTTATTCCTGATTTACAAGTTCCAGTTTACAAGATTTCCCCTCTTCCTCCCTGTAATATTGTAAGGAGCCCCTGATTCTTACTGGATCAATTAAATCTTTCCACTACTCTTGTGAACCCTAATTCTACTACCTTTGTACACAACCCACCTCAGACCACATCAATATTCTTCTAGGAACCAACTACAGAAAATCTAGGAATCACAGTAACAGAAGGTTATTCATTTAGTAATATTTCTAAACACTAAGGTCCTAGAGAATAACTTTGTGAAAGTTCTTACTACTAACGTTAAATCCAGCCAAAAGCATGACAGACTAGAGGTGTGATGTGTCTGTGACTCTGTCTCTCCTTGTCTCTCTGTCTCTGTGTCTGTATCTCTGTTTCTTTCTCTGTCTCTCTGTTTCTGTCTCTTTTTCTCTCTCTCTACCTCTGTGTATCTGTCTCTGTGTGTCTGTCTTTTGTTTCTGTCTCTCTGTCTCTGTCACTGCCTCTGTCTCTCTTTCTGTCTCTCTGT